>NW_027185850.1:27881186-27888728 GCF_028583685.1 Petaurus breviceps papuanus | reverse complement strand
TGTGTGTGTGTGTGTGTGTGTGTGTGTGTGTGTGTGTGTGTGTGTGTTTGTGAGTGTAAGCATGGTGACAGGAAGGGCCAGGGTGTGTCACAGAATCATAGAAAGTCCAGGTTGAAAGTTTCTTCAGATCTTTTAGTCTAACCTGTATCTGAACAAACATTCCCTCTCCATCAGACCCTGTCCTTCCTGCCCCTGCTTGTACATCTCCAGTGATGGGAAGGTTACTGTCCCTCAAATCCTCCCATTTTATTTTTTGACAGCTCTAATTTTTAGGAAATTTTTCCATATATGGAGATGAACTATGTCTTCCTGTACCTTCCACCCATTGTACCTTGTTTTGCCCTCTGGGCCCAAACACAACAAGCCATATTTTATGTAACAACCCTTGAAGATAATTATCATGTCCACTCTAAGTCTTTTCTTCTTCAGGCTAAATATTCCAGTTCATTCAACCCAGTCTTTGTATGGCCTAGACTCAAGGTCCTTCCCCATCCTCGTGCCCCTTCTCTCTGCTCATCCTTCTTGCATAGGACACCCAGAAGGGAATCTATTCCTTGGTCTGGCTGGAGTGTTGAGTACTTGTGTGTGGGAGTCATGTGAAACCTGGCTGGAGAGGAAGGTGGGAGCCAGCGGGAGAAGGCGGGGAGGGCCTGGCCAGGGCCCAGGGCAAGCGTTTGTTTCGTTTACACTCTGGCCTGCTGGGTTCACCAGGAAGAACATCCCTCTCTCCTGCTCTCAGCTCTCCAGGCTGATGTTGATCCTGGCTGAGCTGTGCACGACTTAAGTTACCCTGTTGCTTTAAGAGAGAAAAAACAAAAGACCAATGAGATCCCAAATGATTTTAGAATTGTGAAGCTTGTTTGAAAACTTGCGATAAACACCAGTTGGAAGGAAGTGATAATACCGGGCCTCTGTCTATTTATTTATGGGTTTGTACAACTCCAGGGATATTGGGCTCTAAGGGGGAACAGATGGGACATTGTAAGGGGTTGGGGAAGGCTGCGGGGAGCTCCCTTATCGGGAGGTAATCTAATGCTGTGGAGCCTTTTCCAAAAACAGGACAGTGAATATGAGAAGGAGGAGAGAGCAGGGAGTGCTGGGGAGGGCAGAGGCAGCCAGAGCAAATGGGGGGGGGGAATGAGGGAGGGGGGGGTGCTTCCATCTGATGCCAGATCCTGGGGAGCCCAAGCAAGGCAACTTGGAGAACGATGTGGGAGGACACCCAGGGTGCAGCCAAGGATCCCTGAGAGGCAGGGTGGTACAGCAGCTTGCACAGGGGACCCAGAGCCAGGAAAGCCAATGTGGCCTCTGAGGGCTTACTAGCTGAGAGAGCATGGGCCAGTCATCCACTGTCTGAGTTTAAGTTTCCTCCTCTGTAAAATAAGGTAAAAACTACCTGTAACCCCAACCTCCCAGGTTTGTTCAGTTGTTTTTCAGTCATTTCCAACTCTCCATGACCCCCATTTTGGGTTTCTTGGCAGAGATACTAGAGTGGTTGTCATTTTCTTCTTTAGTTCATTTTATAGATGGGAAAACTGAGGCAAACAGGGTTAAGTGACTTGCCCAAGGTCACACAGCCAGTGTGTGTCTGAGGCCAAATTTGAACTCAGGTCTTCCTGACTGACTCCAGGTCTGGCACTGTCCTCTACAGTGAGGCCCAAATGAGATAATAAATGTGAAGTGCTCTGAAAACTTTCATATGCTATAAATTATCACTTATTATTATTAGACCCACTGAGATTTTAAAGAGATGTATATAAAGTTTTATACTTAAGTTCCAAAAAATCTACTTAATTGGTACAGGTAGGAGGACGCATGATCAGGAAGCCTTCTACCTTGAAAAGATCTGCCAGCTCCTGGTGAGTCAGCAGGGTGATGGGGCAGTCAAGATAGCTCCTGCAATCTCAATCTGTGTTAAGAGGGATGCAGTTGCCTGAACGACTCCAAGTCCTTACTCGAAGTCCAAACCAGCCCTGGTTTGGCCATATCTAGAGCAGGACATACAGACCTCTACACTTTGGATCCTCCAGAGAGGCCTGGAGGCCGCAACCAGCATGGTGAGAGGTCTCAAGATCAGGCTGTAGGAGGATCAAATGAAGGGAGTGGGGTGGTCACCCAGAGTGGAAGGGGTGTGACTGACACCCTTGAGACTTAGAACCGCCTGGAGGAAGATGGGTTAGAAGGATCAAAAGGCAGTGAGGTCCAGTGAATAGAAACCAGCATTGGGAGAGAGAATTTCCTTACCTGAGAGTTCCCTATACCTTGGAAATCAGTGTGTGTGTGTGTGTGTGTGTGTGTGTGAGTGTGAGTGTGTGTGTGTGTGAGTGTGTGAGTGTGAGATAATGGGTGGAGATCGCTTGGAGGCCAATTTCAGCTTCCTAACGGCAATGATCATCCTGGGGCTGCCTCAGGAGGTGGTGAGCCCCCAGTTCTTGGAGGTCTTCAAGCAGAGCCTGGGGGCCATGTTCAGGTATGGATTAGATTAAATGCTTCCAGCTCCAGAATTCTGTTCTTTTGTGGGATCTTCCTCTCACCTTTGGAGCCCGGCTTACACCAACCCCTTGTCTGCATCATGGGGACCCGACAAGCCATCTTGTAGGTATTTCTAGACAGCCTGGTGCCCTCGGCCACATCCCAGGAGCCCCGGCCCCACCCTCCAGGTGTCATAACGGTGATAATTACACATGATAATGACGAGAAGAGCTAACATTTATATAGCAATCCTTTTTTTTTTTTTGCTTTTTGGAGGGCAATTGAGGTTAAGTGACCTGCCCAAGTTCACATGGCTAGTAAGTGTTAAGTGTCTGAGGTGGATTTGGACTCAGGTCCCCCTGACTCCAGGGCGGTGCTCTATTCACTGCACCACATAGCCGCCCCAATCCACATTCTACAATGTGCTTTATAAGCTGTCCTTCAAGGCTCTGCTTGAAGACCTCCAAGAACTGGGGGCTCACCACCTCCTGAGGCAGCCCCTCCCACTCCAGCTGTTAGGAAGCTGAAATTGGCCTACAAGCAATTTCTACCCATTAACACAAACACACACACACACACACACACACACACACACAAAGAGTATTCAGACACCTTCCAGGAGTCCCTACTCCTCTAACCCTCATCCACCTGTGTGGGAGTGACCTGGTGGGCCCTCCACTGCCCTTCTCCATGTCTTATTTCTCCCTCCCTCTTCCCCGTCTCTTCCCTGTTTATTTTCCATGTTCCAAGCCAGAAGAACATTTGTCTGGTTTGAAATTTTCTCTGATGTTTACTCCAGCCAAAGCCCCTTCCCCTCTGCAGAATCCTACTGGGAGAACTCATGAGCTTTCTTGACTGCCCCATCGCCCTGATGACTCACCAGGAGCTGGCGGTCCACTCAAACCCCCAGATCTTTTCAAGGTAGAATGCTTCCTGACCATTCCTCCCCCTCCCTCTACCTATTAAGATGATTTTAGGAACCTTAGTATAAAACTTTATATACATCCCTTTGAAATCTCAGTGGGTCTAATAATAACAAGTGATAATTCATAGCATATGAAGGTTTTCAGAGCACTTCACATTTATTATCTCATTTGGGCCTCACTGTAGAGGATAGAGTGCCAGACCTGGAGCCAAGAAGACCTGAGTTCAAATTTGGCCTCAGACACATAGTGGCTGTATGACTCTGGACAAGTCACTTAACCCTCTTTGCCTCATCTATTAGGGATGCAGCTTATACACAGAAATGCCCCCCCCCCCTTAAAAGGTAAATATGAAGGGATTTTTTTTGGGGAGGGAGCAGAATGTGAAATCCTAGGTGGAGGGCAGGACAGATTTCATGCAGGAAGTGGTTCTAGAACTGAACTTTGAAGGGAGCTAGAGAGGTTCTAAGAGGAACAGGTGAGCCTTCTAGGAAAAGGGGACAGCATCTACAAAGGCTGGGAGGTGGGAGGTGAAATGCTGACTATGGAGATATAGCAAGTTTGCTAGTTTGCTTGGAACATAGGGTTCCAACAGAGGAAACATGGAAACTACCAAGGCCAGACTGTGAAGGCCTTTAAAGTGGTCCACAGGTGGTCTCTGAGGGTCTTTCTCCATTCTCCTCTATCTCCATGGGAGATCCTGGATAAAGACAGTTTGGATTTGAGTTTCTTAAGAGAGGCCTGTCCCAAAGCTGATGACTCTTAATGAGCCCAACCTGTTGAATTGAGTGGTGTTGAGTTGAATCTTCAAGGCCTAGAAGTTTTTGGAGTTGCTCAGGGGCTGCTGGGGTGGGGTGAGGGGGCAGGGCAGCTGGCCCCCCTCCACAGTTTCAGTTCAATGAGGCCCTGTGTGCTTATGCAAATGGATTAGCACTAATCGCTCTCTAATGAGAAGCAGCCTAGAGATAAGATCTGGAACGGAAAAACCCTTCTCTCCAAACTGAGACCTGGGCAACCCAGAAGAAATGTGGAAAGCGCAGATAAAGCCCCTTCCCCAAAGGAAGACTATAGTCCCACATCTGTGGGTGGTGGGTGAGACCCACCACTAGCCAACCTGCATCTAAGAGAGAATTCTCATCTGGGCCCTTTATTGACCAAGGATGAAACTGACTTGACCACCACTGGGGGAGGATAGGCTAGCTGCCCTTCTCATCTCTGTGTTTTCTCCAAGTTTACCTGTTTTATCTCTGAGCATTAGTATCATGTACTTGGATGAGAACATCACCCAGTAGTTAACCTAGCTGAAGAGATGAACCTTTCAGCCAGAAGTTCTATGCCATGTGACCATCACCAGAATGACCTCAGGAATGACTGGGTTCAGGTCTGGTCATTTTCTGGTCTTTTTCTCCCCCTTCTTATTTTTACAGATATCTTCTTGCTTTACATCACCCTTCTTTCCAAATATGTACTTCCTCCTCCTTTGCTCAGTAAGTCATCCTTTGGAACAGATATTTAAAGGAAGACAACCAGATCGGCAAAATCAGCACAATAACTGAGTATGATAACATGAAATATTTTAAACCTAAAGTTCCTCACCTCTGCAAAAAAAAAAGGGGAGGGGAATGCTATTTTCCCAGCTATTCTTGAGCCAAGCTTGGTCTTCATAATTATACAGCCTCCAATTTCTTTCCTGGTTTCCACTTACAGTCTTATAGTTGTTGTCTGTACTGTTTTCCTGATCCTACAGACTTCATTCTGCATCCGTTCATACAAATCTTCCAATAATTCTCTGAATTTTTTCATATGGTGTAGCAATATTGCTACAATAGCAAACTATTGTACTTATATGAAGTAATTTTGTCAGATTTTTAAAAAATTGAAATCTTTTATGTTGACATTTCCGGAAATGTCCTTTTCATGGTATAGTCTAAATCTAAAACCATCTTGACTGGCTGGATTACTGGGTCAAATCTAATAAGTTAAATTTAATAGTGATCAATACTAATATTTAGTCCACCAAGCCCAACTCTTATGTCTCATTGTGGTGGGACTGTGATCCTGGGGTCTTCAAAGTTCTGCCAGCAAAATATAGGTTCTATTGTGCTGGAATGGCTTTGGTTAGGATCCTGGTAACAGACTGTGTCTACTTTCTGGGAATCAGCCTGCATAAATTTAGAGCCAGTCCATACCAAGAGGCTAGTAACTTGGGAATGGGTTCTTTGATTATAGAAACCATGGAACAAAGCAAAATAGAAAATGGCCCTTGATCCTGTGCAGTGGTCATAGTAGAGTGGTGGAAAAGAAAACGGATGGGGTTGGGAAGAGGGTTGATCTTCTATAAACTTGAACTTAGTTTCTGGTTTTGTGACTGTGAAGTCCTTCAGTGACAGGTAGATGTGACTCATATCAGTCTGGATCATCTTGATATCCCTGAGCCCAGAAGACAAAAGGAAGCTGGAAGGATACATGATTCACAAGTTGTCCTTGGAGAAGTAATTAAAGGTGTCTATGAAGTTAGTTTTGTTGTGTGATCACAGGCAACAGGAAATATTGCATGGGACATTCAGTAATCTTGTATTGCTATGCTATAATCGATCAAAACATTATCAAGCACTTACTATGGACCAGACATTGTGCTAGGTTCTAGAGATATAAATACAAAAATTAAACTTTCCCTGCCCTCAAGGAGCTTATATTCCATTAGCAGAGACCACATGTATTACAAATACAAGGTAGATTAGGTGGGTAGATGGATCGGGAAAGTCTTCATTTAAAATAGTTTCTTGATCTGGTTTCCATGAAAGGAGGCTATAGATAGATTTCAGGGGATCTTTAAACTTGGATGATGTAAAGAATACAGAAGCCTTCCCAGCCTATAAACTAAGACACCCAGGGGAAGTTGAGCCATACTATCAGAGTAAGACCAGCCGTAACAACCCCAAACCTTCTTTTCCCTATAGGTAAGGAGTTTGAATAGCAGTTAGCCTTCAATTTCCCAGCAGTCATTCCTTCCTCACTAGCATGAATCTGAACCGGTCCACAGGTCTAGCTGCTTGCTCTCTTTCCCCAAGGCCTGGTCTTGCTAGATCTAAATAAGAATCCTATAAAAATCCACTAGACTTTGCTGGTTTGGGAGAGGGTTCCCCATTTCCTTGGGGGCCCCAGAGGGGTATCCAAATTCCACTTGGGGGTCCCATGCCCCTGAGCTCCCTTCCATTATTCTCCTTGATTGCCCTATATTTTGTATCTCCCCTTTATCAATTTGGCTTGCTTTACTATCTTGTAAGTTACACATTTCCTTGTGTAAGACTGTGGTATGCTAAACCTTCTTAAGTCTGTATTAAGACAGATGGGAAAACATTTGCCATTATTTTCACTTACCTCTAACCTCTATCTGACATTTAACATTTTCTTCAATTATGATTGAAAAAAAGCAAACATATTAGTATGAAGAGTCCATTGACTTCACCAGAATGCCAAAGGCATCCAGAATACAAAAGAGGGAAAAGAAACCTTGATTTTAGAAAGGATCCTTTGAACTGATCTTTGAAGGAAACTAGAAATTTTAAGAGGCATATGTAACTGGGGGAGGGAACAGGAAAACATTACAGTGGAGTGTGAGAAGGGGAGTGATGTATTATATGGCTTGGCTGCGAAGGTAGGGTGGGGTCATATTGTGAAGGACTCCAGGTATGAAACCAAGCAGTTTGTATTTGATCTTAGAGGAAATAGGGAGTCAATGGAGTTGATAGAGCTGGGAAGTGCCGTGATCAGACTGTGATTTAGGAAAAACCTCTTCCTAGTCTTGAAAAATGGAGTGCATTCCTACTTAGTGCATCAGTTGTAAAGGTGCATCAGTTGTCTCATTTAAAATTCCCAAAGAAAATCTCATCTTCTGCAAGGAACCTTGCCTAGTCTCTCTTCATTCTAGTGCCTTTCCTCTTATTTACCTCCTATTTATCTTGTTCTTTCTTTCTTTCTTTCTTTCTTTCTTTCTTTCTTTCTTTCTTTCTTTCTTTCTTTCTTTCTTTCTTTCTTTCTTTCTTTCTTTCTTTCTTTCTTTCTTTCTTTCTTTCTTTCTTTCTTTCTTCCTTCCTTCCTTTCTTCCTTCCTTCCTTCCTTCCTTCCTTCCTTCCTTCCTTCCTTC
>NW_027185850.1:27873078-27876186 GCF_028583685.1 Petaurus breviceps papuanus | reverse complement strand
TATTTATTTATTAGCTTATTTGTACATAATTGTTTGATTGCTGAGGCCCCTATTAGATAAAAATTCCTTTTGTGTCTTTCTGTATTTCCATAAGACTGGTATGAGAAAGTTAAGGAAAGAAAATTAACAGCTTGGTAAAAGGGGTACAAAAATACTGAAGAAAATAACACCTCAAAAAACCAGAATGGTTTTACCTAATGGTAAAAAAGGCACAAAAATTCACCAAGGAAAAGAACTCCTTGACACCCCCCCCTCCTTGAAAATTAGTCAAATGCAAAAAGAGGCACAAAAGCTCACTGAAGAAAATAATTCCTTAAAAGTTAGAACTGGGCAAGTGGAAGCTAATGACTCCATGAGACATCAAGAAATAATAAAACAAAGTTAAAAGAATGGAATACATTAGAAGAAAATGTGAAATATCTCATCAGAAGAATAACTGACCTAGAAAATAGATGGAGGAAGGATCATTTAAAAATTATTGGATCACCTGAAAGCCATGATAAAAAAAAGCCTACACATTAAATTTCGGGAAATTTTCAGGGAAAACTGCCTTGATAGCTTAGATCCAAAGTAAAATAGAAATCTAAAGAATCCACTGAACACCTCCTGAAAGAGAGCCCAAAATGGAAATTTCCAGGAATATTGTAGCCAAATTCCAAAGCTACCCAATCAAGGAGAAAATATCACAAGCAGCCAGAAAGAAACATTTCAAATATCATGGAGCCACCATCAAAATCATACCAAAATTCAGCAGCTTCCACCTTAAAGGAACTGAGGGCTTACAATATATTCTGGAAGGCAAAGAGCTAGGATCATGGCCCAAAATAACCAACCCAGAAAACTTGAGTATAATCATTCAGGGATAAAAATAGATATTTGATGAAATAGAGGACTTTCAAGTATTTCTGATGAAAAGAGCAAAGCCAAATAGAAAATTTGACATTAAAACAGAAGACTCAACAGAATCCTGAAAGGGTAAACATAAAAGAGGAATTATAAGGAACTCAATAAAGTTAAACTGTTTATGTTCCTACAGAGGAAGATGATACATGTAACTCTTAAGAACTTTATCATTATTAAGGCAGTTAGGAGTCGACATAGATGGAAGGCACAGGTGTGAGTTGATTATGTTTGGATGATATAAAAAAATATAGGGGCGAGAAAGAGAGATGCGTGGGGAAGATGGTAAAGGGAGAAGTAGAAGAGGGAAAATTTGATCACATAAAAGAGGGGTACAAAGAAGAGCTTATATAGTAGAGGGAAAAATAAAAGGGGGAGGGCAATGCTTGAGTCTTACTCTCATGAAAGTTCTTTCAAATTCAAAGAGGGAAAACTATATCTACACATCAGCTGGATATAAAAATCTATTGTGTCCAATATAGAAGTAAGAGGGGAAGGGGATAAGAGATATGGGATGGGGGGATGATAAAAAGGAGGGTGAATCAAGGGAGGCAGTGGTCAGAAGCAAAATAGATTTTTGAGGAGGGACAGGATAAAAAAAGAGAGAGGGATAAACAGAATAAAAATAAGATTAAGGTAAATACACAATTGGTAATCATAACTGTGAATGTGAATGGAATGACCTAACCCATAAAACAGAAGCAGATAACTGAATGGATTAGAAACCAGAATCCCACAATATGTTGTGTATGAAGAGATACACGAATCAGAAAGACACACACAGAGTTAAAATAAAAGAATGGAGCAGAATCTTAAACTTCAGCTGAAGTAAAAAAGCCAGAGGTAGCAATTATTATCTCAGACAAAGCAAAAGCAAAAATAGACCTAAGTAAAAGAGATAATCAGGGAAGCTACATTTTGCCAAAAGGTACCATAGACAATGAAATAATACAAAAAAATGTATAACTAGTTTCTCTGACAAAACTTTTATTTCTCAAATATATAGGGAACGGAGTCAAATTTATAAAATTAAAAGCCATTCCCCAACTGATAAATGGTCAAGAACCTAGCACTTCACTATTAGGTCTGTATCCTAGAGAGATCAAATAAAAAGTAAAAGGATGTATATGGACAAAAATGTTTATAGCAGCTCTCTTTGTGGTGGCAAATAAATGGAAAATGAGGGGATGCTCATCAATTGAAGAATGACCGAACAAGTTGTAGTATATGATTGTGATGGAGTATTATTGTGCTATAAGAAATGATGAGGGGGGTGGTTTCAGAAAATCATGGCAAGACCTATATGAACTGTTGCAAAGTGAAGTGAGAAGAACCAGGAGATCATTGTACATGGTACCAGCAATTCTGTAATGATGATCAATTGTGAAAGGTTTGGTTACTCTGATCAATATCATGATCCAAGACAATTTTACAGGATTCATGCTATCCACTTTCTTTTTTTGGAGGGAAATTGGGGTTAAGTGACTTGCCCAAGGTCATACAGCTAGGTTTTTTTGTGTTAAGTGTCTGAGGCCGAATCCTAACCCAGCTCCTCCTGACTCCAGGGCTGGTGCTCTATTGACTGTGCCACCTAGCCGCCCCGCTATCCACTTTCATAGAGAGAACTGATGAACTCAGTGCAAATTGCAACATAGTTTTCTGTTTCTTTATTTTTTTGCTTTGTTTTGAGATATGGTTAATATGAAATATGTTTTCCATGATTTTACATATATAACTGATATTATATTGTTTGCCTTCTCAGTGAATGGGGAAGGGTGGGAGGAAGGGAGAGAACTTGGAACTCAATATTTAAAAATAAAATAATATTAAAAATAAATTAAAACTTAATAATAAAACAGTAGGATGGATTTGCCAGAGACCATGACTCTGTCTATGGCATACACAAGCAGTAACTCATGTCCAGGTTGTCCAATAATATTGACAGAAATCGCAGATGCTGACCCACTTGATCAAAAGGATAAGATGAGAATGGAGTCTGATGGTTCTGTAATCACAAATGTGGGGACTGGACTAGGTATGAGGTTAATAATAATAAATAATAGCCAGTATTTAAATAGTACCTACTATGTGTGGGGCACTGGGTTAAACAATTATTATCTCATTTAATCCTCATAACAGATCTGGGAGATATGTCATGTTCTGTAATAAGAATGTAAATTTTGAAGATCTTCCCTGCCCCTAGGCTAA
>NW_027185850.1:27864205-27873068 GCF_028583685.1 Petaurus breviceps papuanus | reverse complement strand
GTAAGCTTGTTAACCCATTTTGAGTTGCTTTCCTTTAACAAAGCAGATCCAAGAACCTGTATTGGCGGCAAACCCTGAGGATGCCCAGGGTGCTTGCTGCTACATGTTCTTATTCCCATTTTACAGTTGAGGAAACTGAGACAGAGTTGAGGTGTCTTGCTCTGGATCACACAGCTAGTAAGTGTTTGAGGCTGAATTTGAACTCAGGACTTCCTGGCTCTAGGCCTAGCTCTTTGTGCACAGGCACTCCTTGACCAACACTTAATGGCCACAGAACAGAACAGTGTTCTTTCTCAGTAGAACTGCTCTGAGTGTTTTTATCATCACCAGTACAAATAGACTTTGAGCTTTGCTTTTCCTAGATTCGCTCAACATTCACCCTGCTTTCTTGTCCCATGGCAGTTCTCTATTCATCTGTCTGGCCCTTGGGAGGGGATTTATTAGCTCCTTCCTGAGTAGGAGGCTTGCCATCCGTCCCCTTTCTATACTACGTTGAGGTTTACAAAGTGTGTTCCTTACAACCCTTGTAAGGATGATTGGGTAGGGATTATGATCTTTGGGTTTTTTTAATTTTAATTTAAATTTTTAAATCTTCATCCTGCTGAAGAAGTGACCTCATATTCAAGATCTCCTTTTCTTGGGTATCTGAACTCCATTGCATTGTGGAAGGGGGAAACCCCCCCAAAAGCCAAAAACCTTCACAAGAGTCCTAGATTAATAGTTCTGAATCCTATGGGAGCTTGGGAAAATCTTTCCTCTCTTCCCAGGCTCAGTTTCCTTTTTAAAATGAGGGGTCTTATGGAAAGACTTATATGAACAGATGCTGAGTGAGGGGAGCAGAACCAGGAGAACATTGTACACAGTAACAATCACATCGGGCAATGACTAACTTTGATAGACTTGGCTCTTCTCAGCAATGCAAGGTTGTAAGGGAACTCCAAAAGACTCATGGTTGAAAATGCTGTTCACATCCAGAGAAAGAATTACAGAGTCTGAATGTAGATCAAAGCATACTATTTGCTCTCCCTCTTTTTTGTTTTGTTTCTTCTTTCTCGTGTTTCATTCCGTTGGTTGTAATTCTTCTTTGCAACATGACTAATGTGAAAATATGTTTAATGTGAATGAATATGTAGAGAACGAATATGTAGAATGAATATCATGTTGCATGCCATCTTGGGAAGGAGGAGAACATTTAAAACTCAAAAGCTTGTAGAACTGAATGTTGTCAACCAAAAAGAAATAAAGAAAATTTTAAAATGAGGGAGATTAGAATAAATGATGTTTAAGGTTTTCCCCTCCCCAAGCTCTACCTCTGACCACTATGAGAATCTTCAGCTCAACCCTGGGTCTTCTGACCATGGATTTCTCTTGGAACCAAGACTACTTCTAGTTTCAATTCAATTCAATTCAGTCCAGTCCATTTAAACAAACACTCCCCTCTTTCTTTTACCATTCAAAATATTTTTGCTGCCATTTTTTATTTTAACATCACCACCGTATCACCCCTTCTTGGAGAAGTATACCTTAGAACAAAGAAAGGAAAAAAACCAGTTCAGGAAAACTAACACATCAACAGAATGTGAAAGAATATGGATTATTCCCCATGTGTAGCCATCTGCAAAGAGAGAGGGAGGCTCATCTGTTCAGCTCTTCTCTGATGTCAGGCTTGCTTATTAAAACCACACAGGGTTAAGATTCACTTTCTAATGTTCTTTCCATTTCATTTTCATTGCTGTGGTCATCCTGTGTCATTTTTCTGATTCTGCTTATAGTACGTTGGGTCAGTTCACATAAGTCTTCTCATGCACCTCTGAATTTTTCCTACTCTTCATTTCCTAGGGCAATGATAGTCCATTATTCATACCTGTCACTTTGTTTAGTTCTTCCCGGATTGCCTTGTTTCCAGTTTGTTTAGCTATTCTCCAATGATCTTGTTTCTGGATGTTTGCTACCACAAAAAGTGCTGTTATGAATATTTTGTTTTCTACGGGACCCTTCTATCTTTGACTTCCTTGGGGTATATGCGTATTAGTGGGATCGCTGGGTCATAGGGCACGAACATTTTCGTCCCTTTCTTCCCATAATTTCAAACTATTTTTCAAACTGGTTGGGTCAATTCACAGCTCCATCAAGTGTTCATTAATGTGCCTGTCTAATTCCACAGTCCCTCCAACATTGTACTCTTACCAGGATACCTTCACTGTTACCTCTTCCAAGAAAGTAGTAAGTCAAGAAAAAGATGGGATTTTCAGGGAAGTAGATTTCCACTCACCATAAAAGTTTTTCATTTTCAATTCTCCAAATTAAAGAGGCTGCTTCTTCTTGCAAAGTAGTAAGTTCCTTGTCATTGGAAAAATTAATAGAATTAGAAAAGCTTTGAGATGCAAGTCCAGGTAATGTGACCTAGACTCCTTTCTACAAATATCTAAGATACATGATTTTCTAGCTTCTGTCTGAAGACTTCCAGGGATGGGGAACTCACTACCTCTTGAGGGACCTCATTGCACCTTTGGATAGGTCCAAGTGCTGGAAAAAAACAAACTTAAATTTACCTTTGGGCAACTTTAATCCATTACTTGTAATTTTGCTGTCTGGGGCCAAGTGGAGCAAGGCTAAAGCCTTTTTCTTGGAGAAAGACTTTTTTTTGCTTGAAGACAATTATGATCCCCATTCCCCCTTCCAAATCTTCTCTTCTTCAGGCTAAACATCTGTTAAATGTCAGAGTTCACCAATTCATAATACGTTTTCCTTTTCTTGTTCTTTGCTGAGTATTTTGTGTCAATAATTAGACAGCAAAGTTAATTAATTTCTGTTTTGCCATCGCAAAATAAGCATTAGCTTTTTGTTTTTTTATTCAAGAAAATGTCAATAAGTGGGCTCTTTGATGGCTCTGTGCCCTCATTGATGGGGGTCCTCCCTCCGTGGGATGACTGCCCAGCCCTCAACACCTCTCCATTTGGTGCAGTGCCTGTCCATGTGTTCTCCATGAAGGATCAGTCTGACATTTTGGAGGCTGACCTTCTCTGGGGTCACTTAACATTCCATGGCCACCAGGGCTGCACTTGTGTGTGTGTTTAAAGAAAATGCCCTGAGAAGCAATACTTGATGCATGTAATAACTGGTGGGGGGTAAAAAGGGCACTGAGAGGCAGGAGACCTGAGTTCTCACCCTAGTTTTGTTAGAAATTCCCTGTGTGAACTTGGACAAGTCCCTTTACCTCTCTTACTTTTTGTTTCTGGAAAATGAGGATAATAATACCTTCTTTGATGGAACCTTGTAAAGAAGGTGCTTTGGAATTTGTAATATACTGTGGGAACAGGAGAGGTTCTAGAACCTTAGCCTCCCAGCAAGACAGGAATCTATTCTGAGAAGTTCTGCCCCTTACTCTTTCTTAATGACCTTAAGCAAGCCCCATCTCCTTTGGGCCTCAGTTTCCTTCTCTGTATGAGGAGAGAGGTGGGCTAGGCCATCTGTAAGGTGGACAATCCCCCCCCCCCCAACATTCTAGAATTCTCCTTCCCATCCCTCCCAATCTCTCCACCCCATGACAAGTGACAGTGACAGGGAGAATTAATCCCCTGTTTTCTCAGTCCCTGAGGATAAATGAGGGATGGAATTAAAAAAATGCAGCAATCCAGCTCTGGTCTCCAAATATGTGTGTGTTGAAGTCCTGAGCAGCTGAGTGCTGGGCCTCCCCCGCATTCCTGGGCAGAAGGCTGGGCTCTTTGACTAGCGTGGACAAATATTGACTTCTCTAGTCCTTCTCACTCCTTGTCTATTTAAATGGCATCAATCCTTCACAGAGCTGTCATTCTCCCACCAATCCCTGCCCTGTGCCCTGAGGATGTGTCCAAAAATCTGAGGGATGGAAGGCTCAGCCCCTCGGGAAAAGACAGGGACCCTCTTCCTTGCTTAGCTGGAGGAAATGGGGCTAGCCAGCCACTGCTGCAGTCTACATTTCTATTCAGTAAGAAATCCTGGGTTTGTAGCTCAACTCGGTGACCCCGGGGCAATGTTTTTGTCTTATTTTGTATTCCCAGAACACGGTGCCGGCACATAGTAAGCACTTAATAAATGGTTGATTGATTGACTGACTGTGATCTTGGGCAAAGCCTTATTTGTGCCTTAGTTTCCTCATTTGTGAAATATAAGTCAAGAGGATGGACTAGATAGCTTCTGATTCTCCATTCCAAATTTGAGTCCTAGGGCCTTGTGACTGCTTATGGCGGTGCTATATGAGCAGTATTAATAACACAGAACTCTGCAGATCTTCAGAGGCTTGATCAGAAAAATTCAGTCCTTTCTATATGTGCTTGTCTCATGGCAGTCATGACAAAAGCATTGCTTGGTTTGAATCCCATCTTAGCCTTTCTCCCTTCTTAGGAACATCTTGCCTAAAATATAGGGTCCACCTGGACCTGGGCACTGTCCTCTGAGTGCTGTTTGACCAAAGCAGAGTACAGAGGTTCTGTAGATCCCAGGCACAGACATAATGCCTCTGTATTTGTGACTTCCTTGGTGTGAGTCCCCTCTTTACCAGCATAGATTTCATTTCCTTCCTCCACACCTCAGAAGCCAGTGGTTGTGGCTACCATGGACAGTCTCTGGTGAGGAGGCTGGCTTGTCCTCATGTGACAGGCTCTCAGCTCATACTCAAAGTCTGGACAACTTAGTAACACCCACCAGAGTTATTGTTCCAGGTAGAGCCTTTGAGAGCTCAGGGCCATGGAAACATCAGAGTCATTCATTGGGAGAGGACATTGGTGAAGATTTCCATGTTTAACCCCTTCATAGAATATAAGCTCCTCGAGGGCAAGGCTTGTTTTTTTTTTCTCTGTATCTTCACTGCCCAGCACAGTGTATCACGCACAACAGGTACTTGTTGAAAAGCTCAGGGATAGGACTTTTTCTCTTAGCAACTTTCCAAGATGTTGTTGTATCCTGAAATAAAAATCAGGTACTTGGCATTGTGTCATAATTGTATCACAACCTTACAATAGAAATACATACAGGAAAACAGCTTATAAATAAGATGATAGACATTGGGCCTATTTTACATTAAAATCAACTTAATGTCATTTAAAAAGGCCTTTATTAGGCACTTACTCAGAAGAGTTCCTTGTGCCTGATGCTGTGGATGTGAAGATGAAACAGGGGCTCTCCCTGATCTTAGGAGAGGATAAGCCAGCACTATCTTCCCTTCTCAGTTATATTTCTTGAGAGGGCTGGCAGCAACACATCCCTCCACTTTTCTTCTCACTTGATTCTACACTCTGCAATTTGCCTTCTAACCTCAGTGTTCAACTAAAACTGCTCCCTCCCAGGTCACCGGTGATCTCGGAACTGACCAATCGGAAGGCCTTTTTTCCATCCTCATTTTTTATTTCTGCAGCCTCTGACACCATGGCTCAACCTCTTCTCCTGAATGTTTTCTCTTCTAGAAGTGTGTGTGTGTGTGTGTATGTGTGTGTGTGTGTGTGTGTGACAGAGACAGAGAGGAGAGAGACAGAGACAGAGGAAAGAGAGAGAGAAGAGAGACAGACACACACACACAGACAGAAAGAGAGAGAGAGAGAGAGAGAGAGAGAGAGAGAGACTGTTCTCTCCTGGTTCTTTCAGTTGTCTCAATGTGGGTGTCCCTTGAATACCTGCCCTGGGCTTTCTTCTCTTCTCCTTCTATACTATCTCACTTTATGAATCTATCCAATAAATGAGCATCTTGCCTTTGGAAGATTTCCAATGGAGTCTCCTATATGACTGGAAGAAGGGAAGAGAGATGTTCTGTAGGAAGGGAAGAGAGATGATCTCACACGAGGAAGGTAGGTTGGAAATGGATTGTGGAAGCCCCCCCCCTTTTTTTTTTTAAAAAGAGAGCTAGTATTTATTAATTTATTCAAATTACCTAAAACTTTATTTGGGAATGTTTCTGAAACAAATAATGATGAACAATACATCGTTAATTCATTTTGCATATTTTGAAAAAAAACCATGTAGATCTTATTAAGTAAATTGCTTTTGAAGTCCGATGTTTTATTGCAGAAGCCTCATTCTACTTGAGCACTAAAGGTTTTACATGAAAGCCCTGTTAAAATACATTTTTCTAAAATTTTAGAATGACATCAGTTTAAAAGTCCATGTATCAGGTATTCAACTCAGCTCTAGAATCTTGTGATTTGGGGTTCTAAGTAGGGGTGAAATGGGATTTGAGGCTCTACCCTTCTGGCTCCTTCCAGCCCCTCCACTTAAGGACAGCCCCCAGACGAGCCATTTCTCCCTCCTCTCCAGCCTCCCCACCTCAGTAGCTAAGGCCCTGAAGAGTAGAAGGTGCCACAAAAGAGAAGGGACACTGGAGAAGAGAGGGCACCATGAGGAAGGGGTTTACCTTGTTTGACTTGGTTCTGGAAGGCAGAACAAGAAGAGATTTGGCAGAGCAGCAAAGAGGAAGGTTTTGGTATGATTCCAGGTGCCATGACCTCATGGTCTGTGCTGACTAACAGTAGGAGGGCCTGCCTTTCGTGGTAGTGAGTTGCAAGCCAAATGGCCCTTTGTCAGGGAGGTCATGGGAGGGATTCTTGCTTGTACCGAGTGGTTTCAGGATCCTTCCAGCTCCTTCTAGCACTGACTGGCCACTTCTAACCATTGATGAGGAGAGGCTGGCCAGTTCCCCTTCTGCGCAATGCCAGGGCTGTACAGAGAGTGGGCCCAGACTTTCGAGGCTTGGCAGCAGGGCTGCGGATGCAGTGGTCTGGAGAGGCAAGTGTTAACTCTGAAATGGGAGCAGGTCAAAGGCGGGAGCAATCGGGAAAGCAGTTGTTTCTGGTCCACAGAAGTCTTGTTCCCTTCAGCTTGGAGCCTGTCATTCTGCGGTGGGTAATCAAGTCTGAGGACTTTGAAGGAGGGATGCGACTGATTAGCAGGGGATGAGTCCACAGGCTTGGCTGGGCCCAGAGCCTGAGCAATGACTTCACGGGAGGAGATGGGGAGGGCTGAAAGCGAAAGAATGGGGAGGGGGCAGGGGGAGTCAGGAGCCCTAATTCACTCCAGTCCCGGAATTCTACTGAGTGTGTCAGGAGGAGAGCTGTGTGTCTGCCAGGCCTCAGGCCTGTCAGAAAGAGCAAAGGTGGGGCAGGATGACCTGGGTTCGAATCTACCTTCTGGTGCTGAATAGCTGTGTGTCTTGGGCAATCACTTCACTTCTTGGAGATTCAGTTTCCTCAGGTGTACAGGAGTGACAATCATAGGATCACAGATCTAGAGCAGGCCTTTGAGTTCAAGGTCCCTTCATTTTTTTTGTGGTATAGTCCCCCTTAGTATCCTGGCATCACTGGTGATTTGCAAACTCTAGGCCAGTCAGCTTGAATTCAGCTCCTAGGGAATTCCCATCCTAGGGAAATGTGTGACTGTCCTTGTGGGGGATTGATCCAGATCCCTTGGAGGAACTATTTAGCATTGGGGGCCAGAAGGGCCCCCACAATGCCCCCCTGGAGATGGTAAGGTCAATTAGCTTGAGCTGTGCTATGACCCACGTTTCCCTTTTTCCTTTCTAGGGAGAACCAGAGAGAGGGCTAGGTGTGACTCAGACACCATGAACTTAAAGTCCAGGAGTGACCAAGGCAGTCTTGGGACAGAAGAGCATTGCAGGTACATGTGGCCTGTCAGAGGTCATTGTCAGGGGCAGTGAGGTGGCGCAGTGAATAGAGCCCCGGCCCTGGAGTCAGGAGGACCTGAGTTCAAATGTGGACTCAGACACTTAACACTTACTAGCCATGTGACTTTGGGCAAGTCACTTAACACCAATTGCCCTGCCTTTCCCCCTCCAAAAAAGAAAAAAAAACCCACCAAAAAACAAAAAACAGAGGTCATTGTCAGAGGTCCCAGCAGTGGCCACGATGCTTACCCATATGGCCTCAGATGAGGACAGAGCCCTACAGTCCCACCTTCTGCCTATGGAAGGGGGCCATTCCTGACCCCTGAGGTCCTGCCCACCAGACTGTTGGGGGGAGGTACCTGTCATAGTTCCCAGTTTGTTTAGCTTGCAGATGGAATCTAAACCACAGGGCATAAAATGAATCTATAAAGTCCTTAGAGGGAAGGTGAGATTCATTAGATCCTCCTTACTAGAGAGTGAGAAGAATTTTATTGATAATTTATGGCCTACTCCGGATCCTTTATGTCCTTTCTACATTTTCTGTGAAATGAAATAAAGGCCATTTTGTCCCTAATAAATCTTGTACCTTGAGTGCTTGCATGGGATTTGGGAACCCTCTTAGTCTCATCTGTGGGGACTTTGAGAACTATTATCCTGAGATACCCAGGAGATAACTGGGTGGGGGCAAAATGGGCCAATGTCTTATTATTTGGAGAGTGTACACCCATGAGTACACCCAATATTTAATATATTTAAATCCTGAACTTGTGGTTGTGGGCTACAGGTTCCATTTGATTAAAGGCACTTTGGAAGTATTTAGGCAGGAAAGAGGTGATCACAAGGAGCCAGCATGGGATCTTCAAGAACAGAGCGCTCCTAGCTTCATTTCCTTTTCTGACTAGTAAATTAGGGAAGTACTGGGGACACCGAAGGCAGCAAGTCAGAAAAACTTTTACCATAATCTAGAGGGGAGAGAGAGACACAGAGAGAGAGACAGAGAGAAGAGAGATAGAAAGAGAGACAGAGAGAGAAATAGAAAAAGAAAGACAGAGATGAGAGAGAGGCAAGAGAGATAGAAAGAGACACACAGACACACAGAGAGAGAGAGAGAGACAGAGACACACAGACACACAGAGAGAGAGAGAGACAGAGACACAGAAAGACAGACAGAGAGAAAGAGAGAGAGAGAGAGAGAGAGAGAGAGAGAGAGAGAGA
>NW_027185850.1:27858981-27864105 GCF_028583685.1 Petaurus breviceps papuanus | reverse complement strand
GAACAGGTGCAGACATTGGACCGAAAGAATGGTCATTACTGTTTAGTTAGCAAACATTTATTAAGCACCTACTGTGTGCCAGGCCCTTTGTTAAGTTCTGGCAATACATAGACAGGAAGGAAAAAGAAAAAGAAGCAAAGCTTCTGCCTTGGCTTCAGCCTGGAGGTAGGGCTCTGGCTGAATTCCCCAGGGCTTTGCTCTTGGCCCCTTTCTGTTCATTTTTTTTAAAATTTTAATCAAGGTCTGCTTATTAAATTTGCATGGAACATAAAACCAGGAGAGATATATAATATGTTGGATGACAGTCAGGATCCAAAGCAACACAAAAAAACCAAACTCAGACAACAGGCTAAATCTAATAAAGTGAAATTAAATAAGGCTAAATATAACATCTTACAGTCTCAAATGATCAGAACTACCCAAGAGTGTAATGAGTGGCCTGAAGAACCGGTGGGTGGGTGCCTCCTTGGTGGAATTCTCCCAAAAGAGGCTGGACGTCCTCTCGCGGAGGATGCTAAAGTGGGGTTTCCAGCTCCTGTACAGGTAGCACCCCGCACTGCAGCTTTTCTCTGACTCTCCTATTCTAAGTTTTGAGAAAAGGTAGGAAGTCCCAGAGGAGCAAACTCTCCGATTTGGAGTGGATTGTGGAGGCCACTCAGCCCACCTCCAACCTGAATCCTTTCATCTACGTTAAACCTGCCAACAGTTGTTTAGAGTCTACCTTAAGACCCCCAGGTAGGGGGCCCCAAGTGACTTCTGAAGCAGCCCACTTCTCTTTGGGAGAAGGTGCCCACCTGCATGGGAAGAGGGACTTTTCTCCTCAGGAATTCTGAGTACCAGTGCAATCACAAATCCAATCCTAATTTACAGTATGCACACAGATAAGTAAATCGAAAAGAGACAGAAAATCATGGAAACTGATTTCAAAAGGGAGAGAGAATTAAACATTAGGGGCATCAGGAAAGGGCTGATATAGGAGGTGCTTTGTAGGAAGCCAAGGGTTCTAAAAGGTGAAGGGAAAGAGGCCAGCATCCTGATGGAATATTTTTTATGGACAGCTGATGTCAGGCCAGTCTCACTGTTTGCTATACCCAACACAATTGAGGGCCATCCCCAGTCATCCTGATCTATGTCTGGCCACTGGACCCAGAAGACTGCAGAGGAGAAAAGTGAGGCTGGTGACCTTGCACAGCCCGGCCTCACTTACGTCCAGTTCACTTGGATTTCATGGCATCACCTCCCTGATGTCACTGGTTCTCTTCCAGAACGAAAGACAAACAACACAATTACAAGCTTCTTGTGGTAGGGACCATTTCCTATCTGGCTTCTCCCTTGATATTTAGTTTACTTAGAGATGATTTGAGTTTGAATACCAGTACTGGCATTTGTTATTTGTGCAATTAGAGAGGTGCATTTAGTCTGTGGCAACGAGTGCAGGCCAGTGTGGTGTCTCTGGTTCTGAGAGCAGAGACTGGGAGGACTTTGTGCCTGGTGGGGAGGAGGGTTTGCCCTTCAGCTTGCTTTCCCTCTAAATACCAATCTGGGAGCAGAACTAGGGAAAATGGGGAGAAATTGTAAAGCAGGCTGGCACAATCTGTGGCCCAGGTGGCTGGCAAAAAGTGTAATTTTCCTTTACATTTTTCACCTGTTGCCCAAAATCCTTTGGTAGGTCAAAGGTTGTGCAGGCCTATTGTAAAGAGAAAAATTTAGGTTTGATAGAAGGACTGATTTCCTAATGATCTGAACTATCCCTGAGGAGGACTGGTTCTCTAGGAAGGCAATTGGTTCCCCCTTGGTGGGGGTCTCAAAGCAAAAGCTTGGGGATCACTTGTAAGAGCATGGCATTTGCCTGCAGGAAGGGTTTGGCTTCTGAGGTCCCTTCAGACTGAGACTTGGAGTCACTATTCATAATTTACAGATGACCAAATTGAAGCACAGAGAGTCCAGGGTTATCCAGCAAGTGTCAGAGGTGGGATTCCTTTCTTCCTTTCCCCCCAGTTGTCCATTAGGGCTGAAGTCAAGTATGCCTTCCCAACACACTCCAAACTTGATCTTTATGTCAGAATTCCTCTGGCTTCAGCTTTGGCTCTGGGCTTCAGGCCAGCTTGGTATCAAAGGCCCTTGTAGGATCAATTTATCAGCTCAAACATGGTTCAGCTTGGGGAACCCTTCCACTGCCTGCTGGTGACGTAATTTCCAGCAAGTTGGAGCTCAGTCTGCGTGGTTTGGCAAAAGCTAAAAAGGGAGAAGATGACAGGCCTAGATTACAGCCTAATGGTGCATCTCCACTGTGGCCTGCCGGCCCCCAAATCCACAGTTGTCTTTTTTTAATTAGTTACTTAGTGGTCCCTCTGACTTCACTCTATTTTTCTTTTTCCTTTTTATTCCTTTTGTGGATGCACACTGCTTCAAACTTCTCTCTCTCCCTTCTCATCAACAGAGAAATGCATCATGGGATGAAATAGAATTTGTTTGTACTCATTTCCCAAATAAATGGCATAGTACATGCCCTAGAACTCATCTGTCTGCTTCCGCTTATAAAACCAGCTCCCTAGGACATCTCTTTGAAAAGCACAGAATCTGAGCAGGTTTTCAGCAAAAATCTGGCTTCCCTCTACCATCCTGGTTCTGCCCCCTGAGTAAGTTTTCAGAGGTGGGAAGTGCTTTCACTACAGGGCATGTCAGGAGACCCCCTACACACCTGCTGAGTATTTGAATGGCTCTTCCCATATGTTCTTTGGTGGTGGTGAGAGAGAGGAGAAAGAGGAAACTGAGGCCTAGAGAAAGAAATGTCCCACAAGTCAGTGGCAGAGCTCAGATTGGAACCAAGGCCTGCCAGCCCTTGTCTAGCTCTTTATGCTGGCAGCCTGTGGTCTCCTCCCCACCCATGAAGTGTAACATTCAGGTATCATTTTCCATTAAAATTTTTTTTAAAAATAGAATTGGAGAATGAGGTTTAGACAAGCGACTTTCCTTCCCGTTCAGGAAGTATCTGGGTTCTCAGACTGGAGCCCTATCTCATTCTCCCCTTCCTCATCACAGAAGAGGGGACATTTTCCTGGTGCTTCCAAACACAGTTCTCTGAGGTTTTAGGCCTTTCCTCACAATAGTCCTGTGAGGCTTGTAGGGTACATTATCTTCCCCATTTTACAGGAAAGGAAACCGAGGCTCAGGGAAGAACAGGGTGGCATTCTAAAGTCAAAAGGGACCTGGAGCTTCATAGCAGCCTTGATTTAGAGCTGGGAAGGATCTCAGAGGTCTGCTAGTCCAACCCCCTGAGGCGCAGGGGGCTCAGGTGCCTTCCTTACATCTATACAGGCCACCCTAAGCAGTGGAGCCCAGATTTTCCTGGAGATTCGTCCCATCCTTTGCACCTCTCACTGACCTGATTTTCTAAACTTCCTAGAGACCGGAGCCTGACTTAGCACCCCTAGCCTTGTCTCCTGCTTCCTGTGAGGGAGTCTCATCTCCTCCATAGACAGGGATCCATTGGAAGGCAGGTCTGGGGCACCCTTTTTGCCCCCAATTTATGATCTCTATACCTTCTTTGTACAGAGCTGCTGAGAAGTCGTCCCTCTCATTAGGCTGCAAGCTCCCTGAGGACAGGGACTGTTTTTTGCCTTATTTTGTGTCATCGTTTAATAGTAGGTGCTTCATAAATGCTTGTTGGCCTCGCCTGCCTGGCTTGTCTCTGTCATAACGAAGGTGGGTTGAGGACTGGGTGCCCCACAGTCTCACAGAGTCAGGATCTGATCGATGCAGGGAGGAGAGAGAGAGGGCAAGTGGCATGTGGCGCCTCTGTTGGGTCGAGAGTCTTGTGTCAGAGACTGTACTTTAAGGGGACCCTGGACTCATTTCCTCTTTTCATGTCTGTTCCGTACAGTCCCTGTATCCCTGCAGCTCTTATGGAGTGACAATCAGCCAGTTGATCAATGAACGTTGATGGAGCATCTTCTCTGGGTTAAGCATTTGTGTAAAGCCCTGAGGATACTGTAGGTCTCCTTGCTTGTCTGGGCTATTGTCATAGCTTCTTCTTCTTCTTCTTCTTCTTCTTCTTCTTCTTCTTCTTCTTCTTCTTCTTCTTCTTCTTCTTCTTCTTCTTCTTCTTCTTCTTCTTCTTCTTCTTCTTCGTAAGGCAGGGAATTTGGGGTTAAGTGGCTTGTCCAAGGTCGCACAGTGTAATAGACCTCCCTGTGTCTCTGTTCTTCCTGCTTTAGTCTAGCTTTCACATGAGGTCAGAATGATCTCCCTAAGGTACAGGTCTGATCATGCCACTCCTCCACTCAAAAGCCTCCCATGGCTCCCTATTACCCCTTAGTCAGGTCCTCTCCCACCTGACATCCCACTCTTCTTTCCTCTTCTCTATCATGTTATGCTCCTTCACCTGCTCTCCACTTCAATGAAGCAGAATGGCTCTTTCCTCGACCTTCCCCACGTTCTTTCCTCTCTGCCTTTGTTCTCACTGTTACCCATGTAGGCCTAGATCACTTTCCTTCCCCTCTCTGTGGACTTCAGGAAGCCTCCTCTGGTTCCCTTGGTCAAGAACAACCTCCCCTTCTGTTTGAGCCTTTCTCGTTGCTTCGTCGGGAGTTATTCTGGTCTGCAGCTATCTGCCTTCCTGCTCTCCTACACCGGGAGCTCCACGAGGGCAGGGAGTCTGGTCTCAGCGGGGCTCCCCTCCCCTGTGTGGATGCCAGGACACTGGACAGAGGAGGTGCTTAGGCCAGCTTGTGGCATCGGGGTGCCAGGGAAGGCTCAGCTCTACTCTGCTCTGGTGCTCTCCACCCTCCCCCCCGCCCCCGACTCCATCCCAGCATCCCAGGAAGGGTTAATCAGATTGCAGGGCAGCCTCTCCTTGCAATGATTAGCAGTCATCCGATCCTCTCAACAAAGCTCTAGCTACATTAGGAGGAGGGGAGAAAACAAACCCCAGGACTCCAGGCTGAGCCGTGCCTGGAAAACTGACAGTTCAATGCCAGGGAGAGACAGTCCCATCAGCAGCACGTCTTCCCCTCCGGAACCTGGGATGCTCACTTGGGGCCCTAATTCATTGCACATGGGCCTGGTGAGGCCTGGCTCCACCATGAGCAATGATGTGTGAGGGAGAGACAGCCCAGGCGGCCT
>NW_027185850.1:27837473-27858971 GCF_028583685.1 Petaurus breviceps papuanus | reverse complement strand
CCCTTGCTTCCCCATGGCTAGACCCACCCATCTCAAGCAGCTGTAGGCCCTAAACTGGGGACATGCATCCACTTCCAAGCTAAAGAAGACCTTTGGTGACAGGGCTCTGAGGAGCTCTCTCTCATCCCCCACCCCAGGTATCAGTAGGCTGTATGGGGAATCAGGCTACCTGGGTCACTATATGACCTTGGGTCAATCACTTAACTTCTCTGTGCCAAAGTTTCCCCAATTATTTCTAAGATTCCTTCCACCACTGTACGAGACAATGACTTCTTAACAATCTATGACCCAAGGAGTCTAAGATTCTATGACTCTATTTCCAAGGCTCTGTGAGACTAATGACTAAGATTTCTCTGGTTCTCAGGTTTGCCAATCTGAATGCCCCATGTCACTCCTACTACTTACATCCTTTCATTTGGCTCCCACAACAACTCTGTGAGGTAGGTGCAATGATTGTGCCCATTTTATAGGTGGGGAAAATGAGGCAAAGGGAGGAGGAATGACTTGGCCAGAGTCACACAGCTAGTACATGCTGAGGTGGGATTTGAACTCAGATCCTCTTCCCTCCCAGTCTAGCACTCTATCTACTGAGAAACATTTAGCCCATCTAAGAGTCTAGGACTTGTTGCGCCCTATGGAGATGGAGAAAGTGGCCCCCGAAGCTTCTTGGGTTTCCACAAATATCTGCCCCCAGCCTGTGGTGCTTCCTGAAGGCCCCCCAACACTGGTGTTCATTCCTGGGGTTGAGGGGTGCCCTCACTCAGTCCCTCCTTATCCATTTAGATGCCCCTGGAGATGGAACACATTTGGTCCTATTTTAAAAAAAATCACTATTTATTTATTTGTTTATTTTAATATATATTTAAAAAAGAGTTTCCAATTCTTTCCCTCTTGCCTTGCCCCCATCCATTGGGAAGGCAACAATATATCAATTACACATACACATTTAGTCCCTTATCAGACTTTTTCTCCCTGGACACTGAAGCAGCCTGAGCTCTCTTGGGTAGGGAGAACAAGGAATGAGGATTGGGAAGGGGAGAAAGGGCCTTGAAGGTCAAGTGGAGAAGGCAAGGGACCGTAGAACGTGGAATGTCAGAGTCTGATGGGGCTTAGAAGAGAGAATGTCAGCCCAGGGAGGGGCCTTAGAACATAGAATGTTAGAGCTGGGAGGCCCCTTAGAAGTCTTCCTCTTCCCCTCACTCACAGATACGGAAACTGAGGCCCAGAGAAGTGATTGATTTGTCAATAAATAGTGGCGTCAGATACTGTGTCAGGTCTGGACCATCTTTTCCTCTGTTTGACTTTCGGGTGCCTGGGCATGGTGAGTTCTTGCAGCTGCTGGTGAGAGGGGGCTGTGCTGCTGTCCAGCAGGGGCAGAGCTGGGCATGTCAGTTGTCTGGTTCCTACTATCTCCTGGAGCCCTGCCCACCTGTCTGTCCAACCACAGGGGCCTGCAAGGTCTCTGGGGCGGGTGATGCCATTATTGAAGGGTTGATCTCCCTTATTAGGAGGGATTTGCTGGTTCAAGGCAAAGCTTAGCAGCTTAAGCCTCAGGCTGAGATATCAAGACAGGTTCTGTCCCTGAGGAGCTGACTTGGCACTCGAGGCTTCCCAGGGCTTGATCGGGGTAGGTCACGCAGTGGGGGCTGGGGGGGGGCAGGGCACTTCCAGCTGACACTGAATTTGACTGAAGCAGGATGGGATGAAGTGGAATGCGTCTCCAGGGAGCCCTAGGACAAGGCACTACATTCAGCCTGAGATTTCCATTATCTACAGCATAAGGGTCAAACTCCTCATCCTGGCATTCAAGGCCCTCAAACCACTGATCCCAAATGACCTTCCACCCTCCTTCTCCTTATCTATTAGCACTAATAGAAGCTACCCAATTTACAAAACATTTTCTTGACCACAGTTCCAAAGGAGGGCCAAGAAAGGATCATGATTTCTGTTTTTCCTAGGAAGACACTGAGGCCCAGAGGCAGGCAGGTGACTTCCCAAGGCCATGTAGTAGTAAGTCAGTGGAAGAGTAAGGATTAGAGTCCAGCCTAGGGTTCCTTTTCACAATACCTGACCAGTCTTTAAGCCATTATTCATTCTGCGATGGTTCTGCCATCACTAATATCCTCCTCTGATGCCCTATCCTGGGCTGGAGGTAGTTTGGGCTCCTAAAGCCTCTGCTTGCAGACACCTGGTAGGTCACAGAATCTGAGTTTTGGGGCTGGAAGGGCCCATGGAGTCCAATGTTTTTATTTTACAGATGATGTAAGGGAAGTCCAGAGAAGGTAAATTACTTGTCCAGGGTCACAAAACTACAAAGTATCTGGGGCAGGATTTGAACCCAGGTCTTCCTGACTCCCAGCCCTGTGTCCTATTCACTAGGCCATCCTTTCTCTCAGGTTCTACTAAGCTAGAACAGATTCTAGCCGAGACCCAGTGATAGCATTTCTGCTGTCCAGTGATCAATCAATCCATCAGACATTTATTAAGAGCCATGAACATGCCAGGATTAATCAAGTACGAAAGGGAGACATTCCCTGATTTCAAGTAGGCCACATTCTACTGGGAGAGGACAAACATTTAGTTACAAGTCTACTATGTACCAGGAACTACGTGACGCACTTTATAAGTATTATTCCATTTGATCAAAGACCGGGACCCAGCAGGCACATACAAGTATATGCAAGATGAACACCAGGGGAGAGGCCTGGCAGTGCTGGGGGGTGGTGCTCATGGTCCTGCAGAGTGGTCCATCCAAGGATGTGCTTTTGGGAAACAGTGATGGATTGGCCAAGCTCACAGCTTTCCATTCCCCGACGCCCCCTCACCCGCCCCGACTTTCTACAGGTCGTCTCCTGTGACCTCCCTCCTCGTCTCTAGCTCTTAGAATTCCTAGTCTCCTTTAAGGCCCAGCTCCAGGACTATCTTGTACATGAGACCTTCCCACCTTCCCAGATCCCGGGGCCCTCTCTCCCCGGCCCTTTCCAGCTTGGGTCTGGACAGATCTCTTGTCTGCTCTAGAATCTCTGCTAATTTCCCATTGCCTCCTGTAGACATTACAGACTCTTCAGCTGGGTGCTTAAAACTCTGCCTTGTTAGGTCCCAGACCATCTTTCTGCATTTATGTCATGGTTCCCCTTTACAGACTCAGGTAAACCCTTTGGCTTGTTGTCCCATCTTCAGCCACCATGCCTTTGTCCAACATGTTCTTCCTCCATTTCTTAGTCTCCTTCAAAACTCAACTCAGAGGCCTCCTTCCTTGGGATAGTTTCATGATTCTTCTGATTGTTAGAGCTCTCTCTCTCCTCAAGTGATATTGTGTTTATTTATCTATTTAAATGGTGCATTTCTCCCGAGTCCTGAGAGAATGGAGGCTCTTTGAGGGCTACAAATATTGAAAATTTTGTCTTTGTGACCCCAGCTTCCAGTGTACCTGGCACACAGGAGGTGCTTAATCAATGCCTGTCATGTGAACGAATCCTCCCCTTTCCCTTTAAACACTCTGACCAGACTGGCTGCTGGAAGGCTGAGTTTTGGAGGGTCAGGAGGACTCCAGTGTGCATTTCAGCTAGATGTTTGCTAGCAGCTGTGTGACTGGGAGAATCACTCAATTTCTCTGTTTCAGTTTATTCATCTGTAAAATGGGCACAATAATAGAAACATATTCAATCTGTTGCCAAGGCCTTCCTAACATCTCTTGATTCCATCCCTTCCTCTTTGCTCCTGTGTCCACCCTAGCGCAGACCCCCATCACTTCATCCCTGAACCATTGCACTAGCTGCTGGTGGGTCTGCCTTCCTCAAGGCTCTCCTCACCTCAATCCATCCTCCATCAGCCACTTAAGTGATTTCCCTAAAGTACAGGTCTGATCATGTCACTCCCCTACTCAATAAACTCCAGTGGCTCCCTATTGCCTCTAAGATCAAATATAAAATACACTGCTTGGCATTCAAGGCCCTTCACAACCTGCTTTCCCCCCTCCACCTTTCCAGTCTTCTTATACCTTACCCTTTCCCATCCCCCCAGATCTGCCATTACTGGCTTCCTGGTACTTCCTTGGCTGTGACCCTCCATCTCCAGATTCCAGGTGTTTTCCCCAGTGCCTGGAAGCCCCTCCTGCCTCTCCACTTCCTGATTTCCCTGGCTTTCTTCAAGTCCCAGCTTAAATCCCTGAATTCCGCAGGCAGCCTTTCCTGATTCCCCTTCATGCTAATGCCTTCCCTCAGAGATTATCTCCAGGTCATCCTGGCTATGGCCTGTTTGGACATGGCCGTTTGCATGTTGTCTCCTCCAATACACTGGGCACTAGCCCCTTGAGGACAGGACTGTTTTCTCTTCATCCCCAGTGCTTAGCTCAGTGCATGGTATGCAGTAGGTGCTTATTAAATGCTCATTTTCAGTTGGACAGGATGGCCTTTGAGGGCCCTTTCAACTGTGGCATTCTATCACCTCCTTATCCAGGCGTTAGAGAAGCCTGTGAGAGTGAGGAGGTCCCCAGGGCCAGATCTGGAAGGAATCCAGAAAAAAGGAGGAATTAGCAGCCCTGGGGCAGCTGTGTTCTCCTGTCTGAAAGACAGTATGGGGCAGAAGCATTAGCCCGGTTCTGCTTGATCTCAGGAGGCAGAGCCTGGAGCAGGGGCTGAGGGAGTGACCACCATGCAGATTTCAGCTCAGCCTGGAGAGTTCCTGACAAGGGTGGTGGGCTGCCTTGTGAGGTAGTGAGCCTCCTGTCACTGGAAGGACTTCAGAGGCCAGACAGAGGACCTCCTTGTCCAGGCCTTGTTAAGGGAGACTCCTGCGTCATATAGGAGGCAGTGAGGTCCCTTCTGGGGCTGAGATCCTAGTTTTCTGATGATTCCAAAATTCTCGGATTTGAAGATTTCTGGCTCTAGGATCTCAGTGTTCTCAGTGCCCTGTGGGGCTGGCGGCTCTCCCTCACGCCCACTCTGGCCCAGGTTCCTTCAGATCATAAACCTGATTTGGTTTTGTTCCTGACACCATCTGGCCATGATGCTGATCATAACCTGGAAAGCTCTTCCAGGACCATGTAGGGCTTCACCAATATCTCCTTCTTATGCAGGGCAGTTTCTTGGGTGGTGACGGGAGGACTGGTGGGAGGTGCTGAAGGGAGGGGGGGCAAACACCCTTCACTTTAATTAAAATCAACTCAGCTTTGTTATTCTGGCCTCCTTATTGCCTGGGTTTATTATTCTCTTATACAGAGCACTGTGGGGGCGCAATGGGGGCGAGTGGGCACTGGGATTAGTCACTGGCAGTGTCTCCAGACTCCAGCCTCTGCCCTAGACTCCCTGGAGGGATGACCTGAGCCCTTGGTCCACCGGGGGCCTCCAGGGAGGAAGTGCACAGATGGGAGCAAATGGTGGTAAGGAAAACCAGTTCTAAATGCTCCAAGGATGCTTTGCTCGACCATAGCAGTGGTGAGCCCTCTGTCACATTTGTTAGCCCCGCAGAGCACTTCCAGACCAAGGCTGGGGTTATGATGATGATTTTTTAGTGACAGGGAGCTCACTACCACCTTAGGCAACCCCTTTCACTTGGGGACAACTCTACTTGTTTGGAAGATTTTCCTTACTTTAATCCAAACCTTTCTGAAACTTCCCAGTCCTAGATCCACCCTACTCCTGACCTGTTCTGGTACCAGGTGGAGCCAGTCTGAGTGAGCCAATCCTCCACAGGGCAGTCCTTAAGGGGTGCATGAAGTACAGGACTCAGAGTCCTGGGTGAGAATCCACTCCCTCACTACCTGTGTAACCCTGGGCAAGTCACTTAGTCTCCTTGGGCCTCAGTTTCCTCATCTGTAAAGTGAGGGATTGGACCAGATGGTCTCCAAGGTCTCTTATTCATCTGGATGCTGGATTCAGTACTGGAAGCCAGCTCTCACATCCTGCCTGAGTCTTCTGACCTTTCAGCTAAACATCCCCTGTTCCTTCAACTGCTCCCACAGACTGTCCACTCCTGGCCCTTCCCCATCCTGGCTGCCCTTCTCTGGTTCTCCCTGGCTCCTCATATCCTCCTGAACTGTGGTGCCTTACCTTGGAAGCCTGTTTGCAGGTGTGTGATTAAGGGACTGGTATTGTGTGAGGATGAAGACTTTGAATTGACCATGGAGTTGGGAAAGCCAGTGACTGAGGAGGTGCCAAGCCAGAAGTGAGTGCACCTCTAGACAGGCTGACTCACTCATTCTGTCCTTTTTTTCTTCCTGGTGATGAGAAAGACAAGGACTTCTGAGAGGTCCTGGGCAGTGGCAGCAAGTGCTTCCCTCTACCCAACTGCCATGTGTCCATGAACACATGGTGTCTCTGTTTCTTTTGGATTTGATCTTTCCTGATCCTAGGTGAATGAGTATCCCTAGTCAGGGGTGGGGAACCTGCAGCCTTGAGGCCACATGTGGCCCTCTAGGTCCTTGGGTGCGGCCTTTGACTGAGTCCAAGTTTTACAGAACAAATCCTTTTAAGGGGATTTGTTCTGTGAAATTTGGATTCTGTCAAAGGGACACACTTGAGGACCTAGAGGGCTATATGTGGCCTCAATGCTGCAGGTTCTTTCCCCCTCCCCCCAGATGGAAGTGACCCTGTGAGTTTTGGTGATCCTGAGGTTTAATCCTACTGGTGACCAGGGTTGGTAGCAGAGTCCAATACAGTATTAGTGACTGATGACAGAAGAAATGTCCTTAGATGTGGAAAAAGTCACCAGAGGAGAGTGGCACTTTCAGAGATCATGGCCTTATGGTGGAGAGAAGTGCTACTTATGAGCTCTAAAATGGTACCGAGCCTTAAGGCCCAACTCATGGTTACACCTAAGGTCACAACTTTGTGAGGACTCTATAAAGGAACTTCTAGTAACCAGGAGGTTACTGGCACCACTTTGTAATATGTGCTCCTCACATATGTTTCTCACAATCACTGTACTTTACACTTGAATCTAATTTCCCCAAGGGCCGTATGTACAAAGACAGATGCACCCTGATTTGGGAGAATTGTTTCATAACAACTTTTCTTTCTTCTTTTTTTTTTTTGCTATACCATCTCAGGAAATCTCTTTTCTAAAAACTAATTCAGGCTACTGGCTGATAATTAATGAGGAACACATTGGTGGGGGCCTATGTGTACATATGTGTATGTATGTGTTCTAGAAGTCTGAGGAGAGAAGTACTCATTTGCCCCTTGGAGACCCAACTTGCCAGTAGAGGTACCAGCTGTACAAGAATGCCAAGATACACAAGAGATGCTACACAGGTGTGTGGGACTCATCTATTTTGTTAAACTGGAAACTCCCCAAGGTTAGGGACCAGCTCTCTTCCTTTCCTCTCCTTCCCCATTATAGGTCTGGGCACAAAAATGTAGATCTATCTGTATTCCATTCCATGAGAATCTGTCCCATGCCATTGCCATTTCCTAATTTCTTTCCAGCCTTGTGTTGGGTATGCAAAGATGAACAAATTATACTGTCTCTGCTGCTAAGTTCTTTTTGACGCTAAGCCTTTCTCCCCCTTTTCTTGAAGTTCTGCCCAGATTTCTCCTTCCTAAATTTAGCCTTTGGTTTTCTCAGTCACAAGTCTGAATGTCTCCAACTCTCCTTCACAGCTCCCTCCTTCTTGAGTCTAAACCATTCTGCTCCATAATTACCCCCTTCAGGACCCTGATACCATCATGATAATTGTTGTTATCATTATGACAGTGCTAATAATAGCTGGTACATATATGTATATATATATATATACACACACAAATATATATTCATATGAAGAATACAGTTTGCAAAATGCTTTACAAATATCTTATTTGATCCTCAGAACAGATATTATTATACCCATTTTCTAGAGGGTGAACTTGAGACAGACAGGTTAAGGGACTTGCCCAAAGTCACTGGGCAAGGGTAAGTGTCTGGGTAGGATTTGAACTCGGGTCTTCTTGACTCCAGATCCAGTGCTCTGTGCATTGGACCACACACAGAAAGAAGAAAGAAATATAGCATTCTCAACACAGATTCCAAGTTTGGTGCCTAGTCATGATGTTGTAGTGAATAATCCAGGCATCTTCCAGAGCTACTGTCTGACAAGATCAGAATCTATCAAGAAGGATTTATTAAGCACCTATTGTGTGTGTTGTACACATAGACTTGCAGTAGGTGCATATGTATGTAATGCATGTGTGTAATGTGTATACATGTATGTGTGGTATAAGTATAACCACACATGCAATTCACATATGTGTGTGCTGCATATTTTGTATGTGTGTGTATTTCTGCATACTTGAGTGGCCTGTGAGCCAGAGGAAGCTATGGCCCCAAGCCTGCTGTGCTTTCCAAGGCGAGGTCCTTATCTGATGGTGGGAGATGACAGCATTAGACCAGGCCCCCTGTCTGGGCTTACTTTGCTAATGGACACCCTTCCTTCCCTAAGAACCTAGACCTTTGTGTTTTGTTCCCTCAGCCCTCAGGGAGGAGAGGAAAGAGGGCAAACCTATTTTCCTGCCAAAAATCTGAACATCAGGTTTCTTCCCAGGGTGCCCCAGCAGTCCAGAAGGGGACCTTAAAATGGCACCTATAGGCAAGGACACCAGGCCTTCCTTCCTGTACTGTCCCTCCTCCACAGAATGTCGACCAGTAGAGGAGTTGCTTTACCTTCAGTTGTCAGAGAAACCACCCTCCTGTGGACAAGATGGGCCACTGGGTGTCACAGCGGACAAAACATTGGGCCTAGAATCAGGAAGATCTGAGATAAAATCCTGCTCAGATATTTACCAGCTGTGTGACCCTGGACAAATCACTTAACCCTGTTGGCCTCAATTTCTTTATCTGTAAGTTGAGCTGGAGAAGGAAAAGACAAACTATTTTAGTATTTTTGCCAAAAAAAAAAAACCTCAAAATGGTGTCACAAAGGGTCGGATGTGACTGAAATGACTGAACAACAACAAAAAATATAAGACAGAGGAAGACATAGCTTGACAGCATTTGTCTGATCCATTTTACAGATCATGAAACTGAGGGTCAGAGACACAAAGTAATTTACCTCTGGTCACACGGCTAACACAGTCAGATGATGTGGGAGAGATTCCAACGCGGGTTTGTCTTCCTTGCTCCAAGTCCAGAGTCTTTCCTATGCATCGTGGGAGATCTCAGCGGGGATTCTCTTCTGCTAGGCAGGAGCTCCCACTTGTCCCCTCCTCTCTATTCTTAGCCCTATTATCACCTGACTGGGTGACTCCCTTCAAGTCTCAGCTGAAATCACCCTTTCTTGGTGAAGAGAGCCTTTCTTGGTCCCCCTTAATGCTAAAGCTTTTCTTCTTTCAATTTTCTCCAGTTAATCTTGTCTACAGCTTACAGTTGTAGACTGTGAGGTCCTTGAGGACAGGCCTGTGAGTCTTTGCCTTTCTTTGTCTCCCAGGACTTAGAAAAGTGCCTGATACATAGCAGGTGCTAAATAAATGTTTATTGATTGACTGACCCCTTGACATCCCATGTGCTCTCCACACTCTCCTCCCTTCCATCCATCCTTTCCTCACTTTCAGTCCTGTGGCTCTTCCTCCTTCAGCGACTCCTTATGGCCTCATTGGTCCTCTTGAAGAATGAAGGATGGACAAAAACAAATATTATGGCCTCCTAAGTAAATTTCATTGCCTGGTCTCCTTGTTCCCCCTGTATCCTTCCATCTTACCTTTTATTAAGTATCTTCCCCCTGAAGACAATGTACACAGCAACACAACCAGACAACTCTGTGACCTCCCCTCTCACCCTGTCCCTCTCCTGAGTCTCTGCTTCTACTCCCTCTGCTCCCCATGCCCAGAATGTCTTCCCTCACTTTCCTGTCCCTTTGAAATCTTGCCCATCCATTTGATGCACCTTCTCCTCCTCCTTCCCTGATCCCTCTAGTATATAACCCATACTTTTTCCAATACTCTGTCTCAGTCAAGGAAGTGGGGAAGTTTAGACCAGAGAAGAGACTTCAGCAGGGAGGTGGCAGGAGTAGATTAGGGTTCAGAGCTAGAAGAGGCTTTGGAGATTATCCAGGCCAATCCTTTCATTGTACACATGGGGAAACCAAGGCACAGATTTTCCAAGATCATGCAGTAGGTGGGATTTGAACCCAGATGCTCAAAGTTCCAGCTCAGAGCTCTTTCCCCTAGGAATGACAGCTGTGTTAAATTTCCCAAAAGCTGGCAAGTGGAGGAAGGATCAGACTGGCTCTGTGTGGGAGTGTCTGAGGGCAGGCAGAAAGAAGCCACCTGAGGCCTAACATCAGGAAGGGCTTCCTGGGCTAGGAGAGCTGTCCCAGAATGGAATGGGGTTGTCTCAGGAGGATGAGCTCCCTCTCCAAAAGGGAGGAGGTAGAGGATTACATTATATTATATCACTGAGAGAGGGACCCTTCAACTCCTACATCCTGTAGTTAAATGACCTGGGGCTAATGCTGCCGGACCAAGTATGGGCACACTCCCAACCCTGGCCTTACCCTGAGCCACAGAGGGAAGCCTGGCCTCTGTCTGACACCAAGCAGAGATGGTGTGGTCACCACTAACGAAAATAGATGGAGTGGAACATTTGCACGTGGCAACCTGGCCCCTCCTCAGGCTGGGGGAGGGGGAAGGCGCCAGCCTGAGGCTGATGCCTGCTCTCTGGGGCTGGGGGCTCCCTTCCCTCCCTGCTCCCCTCAACTTTTTCTCTGGAAGAGAAAGAGGCTGGGAGCTGGGGTATTGGGGTGAAGAGGGCACAGGACATTCTGGGGGTGGGGTGGGAGGAGTGGACAGGAGAAAATGCCTTTTCCAGATTCAGGCCTGGGGCCCTCCCATGTTGACACGCCATAAGTTTTAATGAGAAATTTGGAGTATTTGGGGGGGAGTGGCTGGCTTTGTGTATACAGATGCTGCCCTGGCCATCGTGGGAGGAGGCAGAGAAAGGGGGGAGGTCCCTTCCCTGGCCTGGCCGATGGGCCAGGACGGATTCCTCCCTGGACAAAGGCTCACCTTTGAACTTACTGCTATGATGTTTGCCTTGGCTGGCCCTAGGGCCCTGAACAGAGATTAAAGTCAGTGTGTGTGTGTGTGTGTGTGTGTGTGTGTGTGTGTGTGTATAGCATGTGAGTACATGTGCAACACGAATATATTATATGTGTGCTGTGTACGTGAATGTGTGCATGGTATAATTGCATGTGTGACACACATACAAAGCATGTTTGCATAGACACATAGCAAGCACACACATGTATGTGGGGAGCATGTATGTGTACCTAGCATGTCTCCACATGTACTGTGTCTGCATGTATATGTGTGTGTCATTTTGTGGACATGTGCAGTGTGTGTGGCTAGGGAGGGCCCTCAGTGTGCTCACCCAGAGCCCAGGCATGGACAGGATGGAGAGGGGGGAATCTCAGGGCCCCCTTTTCATCTTTTGACTTTTTGGAAGCCCAGCCTCGAGGCTCCCAGGCTTTGTGGAAGTAGGGGCTGGGCTTGCAGCTGGGCTCCTTGACTTCCAAACTGAGGGACCTCAGAAATGATGCTTCTTTTCTCAGAATCTCCCTCTTTTCCTCCAGAAAACACCAGACGGTTGATTTAGATTTGGGAGAGGTCTCAGATCACCTGGCTCAACTCCTTCATCTTTCAGAAGAGGAGACTGAGGCCCATAGAGGGGATCCAAGTCAGAGCCAAGATCTTGAAGCTGAATCTCCCAACCCAGGCTTCTTCCATTCCCTGCCCCTCATGCTTCGTGTTTCTGTTTAGTGGGCCGTCTGCTTCAGGCTGGCAGCTTTTAGCAGTCCCCGGGCTGGTCCTTGGCTAGGTGTGACCCACAGGAGACAAGCCCTGACCTCAAGGAGCTTCTATTCTAATGGAGGAAGATCTGGAAAGAAATAGATAGAAGAGAACTGAAATCCATAGAAAGTAAGTACAATATGACCAGAAAGTCTATAGAAATTTGTGGGACTGTCACTATCAATCCAGAGGGAGGGGAGGGGACTTGTTTAAGGTCACTGAGCATCAGATGTGGGAGTTCAAAAGTCAGAATTGGAATCTTGGCTTGGTGTGACCTTGGGCAGGTCTTTTCCCCCATTGCAGGCTCCAGTCTTCTCCTGGAAGAAAGAGGGGGAGCAGCTTCCATGGTCCCTTCCCAAATCTAAGAAGGTCTGCTAGGGACAGAGCTGAGACCAGACCCTAACTCTTCTAATTTATAGCTCAGGGTTTGCTTCCATGCCAAGAAGTGGAAGAGAACCAGGATGCCATCTAAACTGATGTGGGATCTCTCCCCCAGCCCCCAAGCCTTCCCGAAGGGTGGCTGCCCACATGCTTTTTTTTTTTTTAATTTCTGGCAATTGGGGTTAAGTGACTTGTCCAGGGTCACATAACTGTTAAATGTCTGAGGTCACATTTGAACTCAGTTCTTCCTGACTCCAGGGCCAGTGTTCAATCCACTGCACTACCTACCTGCCCCTCTACCTTTTTTTAAAAAAAATTCAATTTCATATTTTTTCAATTAAGTATTTATTCCCCTCTCCCCCTTGCCACCAAGCCAGGAAAAAGAGAATCAAAGCCATTACAACAAATACTCTTACTGGTCCAGGAATGTAAGGCTTCAGCCTCCTCTTGAATACATCTGGTTGGCAGGGAACTCACTCCACCGCCACAAAGAGGCCATTTAATTTTTTAAGAAGAAATTAGCAGATTAACCTCCCACCCTGTCGGGCTACAGTTGGCTTCCTTGGAGGGATTTCCTGTTGCTCTCTGTCCCTCTGCGGACCATGGTTTTGTCACTTCTCCTTGGCCATTTGTCCTCAGATTTCTCCAGGCCTGTCAGCGTGGGACCAGGGCAAGTGGGATCTTGTGTGTGCTGCATTTTGTGTTGTAACTTAGTTCTAGATACAACAAGGGTCCACCCAGTGGAGGGGGGGCAGGAAGGAAAGAAATTTGGAAAAACAGTACATTGAAAGAGGCCCTGGTGCCTGAAGTCGAAGACCTGGGACTAGGAGAGTCATTTGATAAGGAAAACTGACCCTTCCTCTCCAGCCCCTGATACACACTATCCCTTTGGGGTCTCCCAAGGGAGCTGGGGCAGATATGAAAGGGACCATTCTATGGATCAGCAAACTGAGATCCAGTGTAAACTGTGGTCATGTAGGATTGGAGGGAAGATTTGAACCCAGGTCTCTTGCCACTACACGACTTCACTTCCCTAATTTCCTTTTCTCTAAAATGGGGATGTAAAGGCCTGCTTTTCTGATCTCACAGGGATTTGCGGGAAAAGGGCTCTGAAGCCCTCTTGGTACGGGAGCCAGGCTTGTCCTCTGAGAAGTCCAGTCTGGACTGGGCCAGAGGCTGAATCTGATTTGGCTTTGTGAACCCAGCTGAAGAGTAGAGGGATCAGAGACTCCCCCCCTTCCCCCAAATAGACACTTCTGCTAAGGAAGAGATCTGTCTGCAGGCAGTAAGCCTTCGCCGGGCCTGTCAGACCCCCCTAGGAACCCAAGCCATGTTGATTTTACATAGAAGGCTGTTATCCGCAGCTCAGGCCTGATTTATTGATTTTTAACTAGCTCCTCATGCTTGGGGAGAAAAGTCACCCTGGACTTCAGGGGCTCTAGCGCATGCTGGTGAAAACAAGGAGCCGCGACCCCTTCCTGTCCTCTTCCCTTAACCCTGCCCCCCCCCCCCGCCTCCCCCCCCAATCCTGGCTCCCTCTTTCCCAGGAAGGCTGCGGTGGGAGGCCTTGAGTCCCAGAATCTTAGAGCTACAGGAGCCTTCCCAGGTCATGCAGTCCTACCCAGGCCTGAACACGATGGTCAAGATGGGCAAGACAACAGCCATGCATCCATCCACCCGCTCAGCCTTCATTAAATGCTTCTCCTGTGTCAGGCACTGGCCAGTCCCTTGGGGATACAAAGGCACCAGCTTCCATTCTGCTGGGGCTAAGCAGAAAATATCAACCACAGACAGAGGATGCACAAGGTAATGGGGAGGAGGGGGCCCAACGCCATGAAGGGGATGCCCCTTGGAAGCTGGGCAGTCCCAGAAGCAAAGGCGTGGAGGGAGGAGATGCTGTTGGGAGTCCAGGGAGCAGCAAGGGCACTGATTGAGCTGGAACATAGACTATGCAAAGTAGAGAAATGGGCCATGGAGCTGACCAAGTCAGCTGGAGCCAGCGTGGGAAGAGCTGCAAGACTCTCCTTGCATATCTCCAGGGACGTGGAGCTCACTACCTCCACAAGGCAGCCCATGTCCCTTTTGGGACAGACTTTTAACTATTCGGCATTCTTCTTTATATAAAGTTGAAATTCTGTCCAGAGCTTCCACTCCATGTTGTTCAGTTGTTTCGGTCATGTCTGACTCTGTGACCCTATTTGGAGTTTTCTTGGCAAAGACATTGGAGTGGTTTGCTATTTCCTTCTCCAGCTTGTTTTACAGATGAGGAAACTGAGGCAAACAGGGTAAAGGGACTTGCCCTGGTTTACACAGCTAGTCAGTATCTGAGGGCAGATTTGAACTCAGGTCTTCCCGACTCCAGACATGGCATTCTATCCACTGCTTGGGTATAGCTACTTGGTTTCTTCATTCCACAATAACAGGGTGGGGGAGAATCAGAGATTACAAAGGCCCCTGGATTCAGTAGAAGGTACATTCCTTGAAAACAAGGGCAGTTTTATTTTTTGTTTTGGGGGGAGCTCAATCAGTCAATCAACACTCATTTATTAAGTGTGAATTATGTGCCAAGTACTGGGAATGAAAAGGAGGCAAAAGACAGGAGGCCCTATTTATCCTCACTGAACTCACATTCCAGTGGGGGACACCTACATGTAATTATGTACACACAAGAGAAATAAGGTGCGAATGGAAGGTACTCTGGAAGGGCAAGGCATTAGCTTTGGGGGAGATCTGGAAGGGTTTCCTTCAAAAGTCAGGGATTGGAGCTGACTTTGGAAGGAAGTTGAGGAAACTGAGAGGTAGAAGTGAGGGTTCCAGGAATGGGAGACAAGCAGGGCGAAGGCCTGGAGGTGGGAGATCAAGTGTCAGATAGAAGGAAGACAAGAATGTCAGTGCTTGGATCATAGAGTTGGTAGAGGGAGTCATGTGTAAGAAGACTGAAAAGATGAAGCAGCCAAGTCGGGAGAACTTTCCAAGCCAAACAGATGGCTTTGTATTTGATCCTGGTGGTAGGAGACAGCCACTGGAGATTATCCAGTCAGTCAGTCAAATAAGCATTTATTAAGCACCTACTAAATGCCAGGAACTATCTAAAAGTTGAACATCCCTGCCCTCAAGGAGCTCACTGTCTAATGGAGGAGATGTGCAAACAATTATGTACAAAAATGCTATAGACACTACAACTAGAAATAACTCATGGAAAAGAGATTCTAGAATTGAGGGGGATGAAGAAGGGCTTCCTGTGAAAGGTGGCATTTGAGCTGAGACTTGAAGGAGTCCAGGGAAGTCAGGAGGCAGAGATGAGGAGGGAGAGGGTTCCAGGCATGGGGCACAGCCCGGGAAAATGCCCGGAGTCAGTAGAAGGTTGATTGAAGAATAACAACAACAGTGTTACTGGGACCCAGAGTATGTTTGTGGAATGAAGAAAGGAGGTTGCAAGATGTAGGAAAATCAGGAAGGTAAGTGGCAGGTGAAGAGCCTTGTCTTACATGAACTGATGTAAAATGAAGTAAGCAGAATCAAGGGAACATTGCACATAGTTACAACAATATTATACTATGATCAACTGTGAATAACATATCTATTCTCAGCAATACAATAATCCAAGGCAATTCCAAGGATTTATGATGAAAAATGCTATCTGTCTCCAGAGAAAGAACTGGTAGAGTCTGAAGGCAGATTGAAACATTTTTAAAACTATCTTTCTTTTTTTTTTCTTGCAACATGGCTGATATAGAAATATATTTTTCATGACTGAAAAAACCCAAACAAAACACCTTACCTTGGCAGTTAAATTGAGGAGGGCTTGGAGACACCTGAAGCAGGGAGTCCAAATAGAAGGTCATTGCAGTAATCTAGAAAGGGTGTGTATTAGGGTGTCAGTCCTATGAGCAGAGAGAAGGGGATGTATATATAGGAGAGATGTTGAGAAGGTAGACTTGAAAACTGCTAAGATATGGTGGAGGGTGAGTTCAAGTGCATAACCGAGCAGTACATCAAGGCTGTAGGCCTGAGCGACTGAGGGGAGTGGCGTGCCCTCACTTCAGCCCCTAGTTCAGTACCTGGTATGCATACCAAGACCATGGTGATCTAGTTTTTGGTTAGGGGAGCACTCAGACACTTCAATACATTTATCACTTAGTATATAAATCTTAGAGTGTTGCTGGAGGTGCAGAGAAGTTAATTGTCATGCCCTAGGTTGCACAACTAGAGTCAGAGGCAAGATTCATACTCAGGACTTCCTTCCAAGTCAAGTGCTTTAACCATACAACTTTCTACCTTTTTTTTTTTTGGTCTTTCTCATAGAAGATGCTTTATAAACAATGATGATTAATTAGCATTTGATGAATTGAACCAATGAAATAGGTGCAGGGCAGAGTTGAGAAAATAGATTCCTAGAGCTACCTTTGTGATATGGCCATCCCCAAATCCCCCCTTTCTTTTTATAGTGACTCCATTCTGTCTTTGGGATGCAGGAGCCCAGATCTTGTTTTTGTCTTTCTGTTAAAAAAAGAGGGGTCTGGTAAGTTTATTCATATTAGAAGTTTGGGCTGCAAGATGGGGAATCTGGGTTCTGCTCCTGGCTTTATTACTGATGCCTGGTGTGAGCTTGGACAAATAACTTAGCTTCTTGTGACTCAGGTGCCCCATCTGCCTCATCTGCAAAGGAAAACTTGGGGCTCGATGATTCTTTAAAGACCAAACCAAATTCTAAATCAAGTGTCTTATGATTACTCTAGATCAGGAGTTCTTAGCCTGGGCTCCACAGACCACTCCACAGATTTCCAGGGGTCTATGAACTTGGATGGAGAAAAAATTGCATCTTTATTTTTATTAATTTATAACACCTAGTCTTTCAATTATTTGAACACATGTTTCAGAGGAGGCCTTAGGCTTCACCATATGGCCTTCCCTAGAGGTTCAGGACCCCAAAAAGGTCATGAACCCCTGCTCTAGGTATATATTTTTACAAGTATCTAAAACTCCTTCTCCATTCTGACACTCCATTTTTTTTTGCTTTTGGGAGGGCAATTGGGGTTAAGTGACTTGCCCAAGGTCATGCAGCTAGTTTTTGTGTTAAGTGTCTGAGGCCAGATTTGAACTCAGGTCCTCATGACTCCAGGGCCGGTGCTCCATTCACTGCTCCAGCTAGCCATCCTATGACACTCCATTTTCTAACTCTTTGTCCAGTTCTGACATTCTCTGTTCTAAAGTTCTTTCTAGCTATGATCCTTCCTGTTGTCTGCTTTAAGGTCTTTCTAGTTCTGATATTCACTGTTCTAAGGTCAGTCAGTCAATCAGTCAATAAGTACTTATTTCTAGACTCTGTGCAAAGCAGTGGGCAAACAAAAGCAAAAATATGGTCTCTGTCCCCAAGGTTCAAATTCAGGAGACAATGTGTAAGCACCTAGGTGCATGTATACACAACAGATGGGTAGATGGGAGGTGACCTTAGAGGGGCCTGCGCCATCTGGCTCTGCCATTCCTAGTCTATGTTCTAAGGTTCCAGCTCTGATATCCTGTATTCCGTGTTCTAAGGCCTCTGCTGGCTCCTCCTTTCCTGATTCTATAATCTAAGGTCCCTCCAGATCTATGAATATTTCTCTTCCAAGGCTTCTTCTTGCTCAAACATTCTATGTTCTACTTTCCCTCCCAGCCCTGACATTCTCTGTTTTCTGTTCTAAGGTCCTTTTCAGTTCCTATATTCTAAGGCAGGGGTGGGGAACTGTGGCTTGGAGGTCACATGTGGCCATCTAGGTCCTCAAGTATAACCCTTTGACTGAATCCAAACTTCACAGAACAAATCATTTGAATTCAAAGGGCTGCACTTGAGGACTTAGAGGGCCAAATGTGGCCTCAAGGCTGCAGGTTCCTCACCCCTGTTCTAAGGTGTTTACGACTTAACAAATTCCCAGGAGAAGCTGCATTTTTTGTGAGGGGGCGAGGGCAATGGTTAATCCACAGGAGTATTTCCCTAATGGTGGAATTTCAGGACCCCAGAAAGGAACTCCTTTGGGATGTCCCCATGAGGAGGGGGTTGGGAGGGACGAAGGGGAGGAGGTCTCCTCCTCCCTGGAAGGGCAAGTTTAATTGAGCCCCACAGAATACAAGGAGCCAAATGAGGTCTGGGGCCTCCATCTGCAGAATCCATCAGGCCCCCATGATTGGCCGCCGTTAAACAAAGCCAGGATAGGGTTTCATGCTTTTTCTGTGGGAGTGGGGCTAGGGTTTCAGGCTGATGATTTAGTCAGGTGTAAGCATGAAGTTTCCAATTTGGAGAAATAAATCTAAAGTGATTTTATTACCCCTGTTTTACCCCGACACCCAACTTCACCCCGGCTCCCTGTCAGAGTCAGCCTGATGTGTTTATCCAGGGCCCACTGTAATTGATTGGCGTGCAATTGGACACGACACAGAGAGTGGAGACTGGCCGGCCAATTGGAGTACTGAGAACATCCATGTCCTCGAGGCCCCCACTCAGCGTGGCCCACCCAAGGCTGCCTAGCCTTCTGCCTCTGTCCACTGGCCTGGTATTCTGGGGAATCTTGTGCTCCGGAGGGGACAGATTCTTGCTTGGCTGGCCCAGTGGCCCCTGGGCCCACCTGAACACTGGGCCATAGCCCCCAACATTGGTGCATCGGTGAAGGGATTCTAGAGAGCAGAGGATAGGCTCAAGCCCACAGCAGCATGGGAAACGTGGAACAGGAATGGAATCAGCATTTAAAAAGTGCCTACTATACCCCAGTCGCCATGCTAAGAGCTATGCAAATATGATCTCATTTGACTTCCTAACAGCCCTAGCATGTAGGTACTATATTATTACCATCCCCATTTTGCAGATGAGGAGAACTGAGGCAAACAGGTGAAGTAACTTGCCCAGAGTCACACAGCTAATAAGTGTCTAAGGCTGGATTTGAACTCGGCTCTTCCTGACTCCAGTCTCAGTGTTCTATCCCAGCTGCCCCAGTGATGGAATCTTTTTTTCAGAGGTCTCAATCAAACAGTTTCTAAGAATCAGAGAAACTCAGAGCTAAAAGGGGTCTCCTAGGGTTTCCAGCTCTTCCACTCTCCCAGAGCAAGACCTCTTTGACAGCTTCCCTAACATCCAGTTTTTGCTTAAATACCTCTGGTGACAAGGTGCTCACTCCTTTATAGAGTGTATAGGCTGTAGGGAGATCTTTTTTTTTTGCCTTTTGGAGGGCAATTGGGGTTAATTAACTTGCCCAAGGTTACATGGTTAGTTTTTTCGTGCGGGTGTTAAGTGTCTGAGGCTGGAACCGAACTCAGGTCCTCCTGACTCCAGGGCCAGCGCTTTACTCACTGTGCCACCTAGCCTCCCCCAGCTGTAGGGAGATCTTGAAATTAGACTGTGTATTTAGCCTTCCAATCACCTCCGGCATAGAACTGGAGAGCTCAAGAATCATATAACCACAGAAGCTCAGACCCAGAGAATCTGGTCATCTTAGAATAATAGAATCCTGGAGACTTGGAATCATAGAGTCCCATAATCTTAGAATTACAGCCTCTTGGAACCTTAGAATCATAACATTTTGTAATCTTAGGATTATAGAGTCCTGGAGTCATCTTTGTGTAAAAATATAGAATCTAAGTATTTTAGAATCATAGAGAGCCGTAGTCTCAGAATCAGGAAATCTTGGAATCACAAATATTGGGATTTTTGGAATCTCCCAACTATTTTATAGGGAAAGGCCTCATCCAATCCCTGCCTGAGCAGGCAGGTAGGTGTCCCCTCTGGAACCTCCAGCAGAAATACTCACTCTCCATGAGCTGAAGTGAACAGCAGAGAAAGGGAATGCTCACGCCTGTCTTAATCCTTGGTGATTCTGTTGTGATGGAAGTGTAGTGCAATGGAGGTAACCCTAGCAAACTTGTTTTTAATCCATCTGAGCCTCAGTTGCATCATCTTTAAAATGGGTATGATCATTCCTCTAGTCTTGATTTCCAGGGTTGTGAGAAAAAACATGTAAACATGGAGAAGGCCCTGGCACTGAGGCACCTGGGGAAAATGGGCTCATACTCAGAGGAAGAAAGGAGAAAGGATGAACAATTTTCAGGTCATGGGTGCTCAGGTCCAGACTGGGGAAAAAATAATCTCGTCCTAGTTCTTCCTGTCCCTGGAGCCAAGCGCAGGGCTGACCATACAGGAGCGGATCGGGAATGAGTAGCTGACTGACTGAGGGAATGAGAGTGAGTAAGGCTCCCACCCTGCTCCATCCCTCTGAATTGAGTGCTGGGCCCCCGTGGCCCCTGGCAGGTGTTCATGGCTTCCTTTGAACAGGGAGAGAAGGGAAACAGACTGAAAGTGACTGAAGGTTTGGTGGCTCTGGTCTCCACCCCTCCCTCAGTAGAGGTATGGGAAGTTCTACAGGGAAGGGGCTGGGATCATAGAAGAGAGCTGAGCAAATCTGTATGAAGCATTGACTTTGTTCAAGGCATTGGGCTGGAGTCTGACAAACAACCCTGGAGTCCCTGCCCTCAAGGATGTTGATGGGGAGGACAAGATGTGAAAAGGCTAATTCAAGCTACAGAGTGGTTGAGGCACATGAAAATCAGACCAAGAACTCTGGGAGATGGGAAGAGAAGGGCATTGAGTTGGTGTGGTGGTGGTGGTGATGCTGCTGCTGGTGGGCTCCAGGGAAAGCTCCATGGGGAAGAGAGGATTAGAGCTGGCCCTTTAAGGAAAAGCAAGATTTTTAAAAAATGGAAATGAAGAGGAGGGAGCACATTCTGGTCTGTGTGAGTGAGAGAATCATAGACTAGAACACAGATAATCAGAGTGGAGAAAGAATCAACAATGGAGAACTGAGAAGGTGGGGTCCAGGAGGGACTTTAGAACATAGGAGAGAGATTGTCATAGCTGAGAAGGAACTTAGAACATAGAACACAGAGTGTTAGAGCTTAGAAAGGCCTTAGAACATAGAACATCAGAGCTAGAACATAGCATTTCCGAACTGGGAGGGAACTTAGGACACAGAACAGAGGACGTTAGAGCTGGGTGGAATTTTGTAACGTGGAATCCCAGAACTGGGAGGAGTCTTAGAACTGAGAATCTAGATTGGATTAGAAGGTCTTTCTTTCTGGTGCCTCTGAGCTTGAGAAGTCTATGAGTCTGGAGTTCTAGGGTTCAAAGATGAGAATATGCCAAAGTTCCACTATTACAGCCTTCTCTGATTCTGAGTTTTTTGACTCTGAACTTTCAAGGTCTGAAGGAACTCCCGCTTAAGGCTGGGAAAGCAGAGTCTGCAATCTGCAGAGTGATTGGCACGGCCTGAACTCTCCCAGCCCCGCTGGGCTTGGCCACCAGCAGCGGGGAGAGGGGCTGCCGCTCTATTAG
>NW_027185850.1:27817473-27832473 GCF_028583685.1 Petaurus breviceps papuanus | reverse complement strand
CCTAGACTTGGAGTCAGGAAGACACGGCTTCAAATGTGGTCTCATACACTTATTAGCTGTGTGAATCAGCGCAACTCACTTAACCTCCATCTGCCTCGGTTTCCTCATCTGTAAAATGGGGATAACAATAGTACCTGCCTCCCGGGTTTGTCCAGATGATCAAATGAAATCATCCTTGTAAGCACTTGGTGTAGAGCCTGGCACATAGGACGTTCTCAATAAATACTTGTCAAAATCTCATCTTCCTCACTTTCAGCATAATGCCTTCCTTCGGGTATCTCTAAACTCCTTTGTGCCTGTATTGATCAAGAACCTTAAGATACAAGATGTCGCCGGCATCCCATGGGACCATGTGCTCATTCCTTTTGGACACACAACAGCACCGACTCTGCCACTGCCTTGCCAAGGAGGACCTGAGACACCTCCTTCCACATGGCTTTCTTCAACCCTTCAGCTTAATTTGTTGCACAGATGTCAGGATGGATGAGATTCAGGTCTGTCAGGAGGCTGACCACTTATTGGTCACCCTTAGAATCTTACTTTTCTCCCCTCCAGGGATTTCAGCTGTGGAGGGAGTCCCTAGTAGAGAAACACCTTCCACCAAGGGTTTGCTGTTTCCCACTTGTGTGCCTTTGCATGAGCCAGTCAGTCCCACACCAAAAGTGCCATCCTTCACCTCTGCCTCTCATCATTTTATCTACTTTCAAGGCACAGCCCTAGTTCTGTGTTCCCCCTGTCCATTACTTTATCTTTCCTTGCCTGTTTCACTTTGATTCCCTCCCCTGGAAGGTCAGCTCCTCAAGGGCAGGACCGGCTCCATTCTGGCCTCTGTGTTCCTGGCCCTTAGCACAAAATATGTGTTCCACTTAATGTTTGTTGAAAGGCATTGAATTTCAGTAGCTGCCAAAGACAGGCCTGCTATTTCTCGGGAAATGGCTGACTGTGATTTATGGTGAGAATTCCTTCCCCTCCCGTGTTAGCCCCTGCTGGCCATTCCATACAGAGCTGCCTGTTCATGTCAGAGATTTAGAGGGGAAAAACAAAGCTCCACAAAAACACCCCCCCCCGCCTCACCCCAGACCCTTTCCTGGCTCCCCCTGTAGTCAAACATCAAAGTGGAGGAGAGGTGCCATCTTTGGTCACTCTCACTCTACTCTATTCATTGAGCAAATGGCTGTGTCCTCTGTGGTGTGCCCAAGGTGGAGGGGGCCATGGGCCAAGAGGCCTTGAGGAGGTGAAATGCAGCCATCACTGGGGCAAGGCATTGGGGTTGGCTGTGTGTGCATGTGTGCACTTAGTCATGCTTGGGCTTGAGGGTGTCTATGTTGGCTGTCAGAGGTCCCAGGTGAAACACAGCTGCAATGTGTTGGCTCACCAGCGGGCAGACCCCAAGAATGTGCTGAGACAACCATCCATGGCCAATCAGAGCTTCCACAAGAGGCCCTGAGTTGCTCATTCCATTCCATTCACTGAAGGAACTAGGAATAAGTAACCCTTAGAAGACAAGACGGAGGGGGGCCATGACAGCTGCCTTTGGGTATCGGAAGGGCTATCCTGTGGATGAGGGGCTAGCACCGGCCTGCTTGGCCCCAGAGGACAAGACCAGGAACTATGTTGGGGTGAGGACGGTGGTGGGGAGGGTATAAGGAGGCAGATTCTAGCTCCCATGTTCATAATTTTGGAATTATTTCTGATTCATCCCCTCTTTCACCTCTCTTATCCAATCAATTACCAGCTGTGGACAATTCTCTCTGGCTCTCCTTGACCTTCTTTCCCACGGCCACCACTCTAGCAAAGGGTGTTCCTCTCACCTGCCTGGCTTGTTACAATAGCCTCATCTGGGACCTCCCTCTCTCCACCTTCTTCCTATTCCAATCCATCAGATCAGTCTTCAGAGCATAGGTCTAGTTATCTCACATCTGTACCAAGACGTCGAGTGTCTTCCTTTTGCCCTCTCAGTGAAGTTCATTGCCATTGAAATTTGAGCTCTTGGGCTTGGCATTCAAGGCCCTCTACAATCTGAGGTAAAGCTTCATTCCCAGTCTTATCTTCACATCCTTGCACAAGATACACATAACATGGGACTGCCAACCTGGGCAGCTGTGTGACTCCCAAATGCAGCTCATCCTGATATGGAGACAGATCTGGGCTCTCCAATGCTTTGCAGGCACGACTCAGCCTCTGGTATATTCTACAATCCAGAACAGTGACAGGGTGTGGGGTGTTCCTCCAGGCGCTCCCATTAGAGGTTACCATTGGGCTGATTGTGTTAAATCCTTGGCTGTCATAGAGCCTTCTCCATGAGGTCCATGATCACTCAAAACAATTTGACCCAACTAGCCACACAGCAAACACCAAGTGGATGAAGAATGCCTGTTTTCTGGAGTATTCTAATTGCGTAAGTAGCTAGGTGCACATTGCACAGAGCCAGTTTATCGGTGTGTCTGTCCTGAACAGACTCTACTGACAATGAGTTGAGCTCAGAACTGAACAGGGGAAAATTGGGCTACATTGCCTTTGGGAAACTACTCCTTGCTTTCAGGGGTCCCAACATGTTCCCTGATGGAAAAACCTGTCTCTTTAACCCCAGCATCTTTCCTGTGATGCCATATAGCTATAGATCATGGACTATCCCAATTTCTAAGAAGCCCAAATGATGGGTGGCCTTCAGGGAGAGGGAGAGTCAGTCTCATGGTTGGTACATGTCTTCTATGGCATATCATCGATGAGGGCTGATGGGCAAGAAGCGGCAATAAGGGCAATTTTTCCAAGAGAGAGAGGAGAGGAAATGGAATGGGCCGATCAGGAAGTGGGAGCCTCACATACACAGCCAGCCTAAGGAAGGATGCTTGGATGTTGGGAGGTCCCTTGTGGAGGATGTGTCAGGATATAGCAAGGCTGGGAGGACACAGATGGGTTGGCTCCTATATCCCCTGGAGGGAATGCTCATAGCCAAGCCCACAGATCTACTGAGGTTTTAGAGAAGCACCTCCTCTCTGCAGAGTGCCCCACTTAATGACAAAAGGGATGCAGTGAGAACCACCGGCCCTGTGCTCAGGGATGCCCCCTGTGGAGAGGAGGGGAACAGACATAACACCCCCGATGACAAATAAAACCCCTTAAAGACCACTTCAGAGGTGTAGGTTACGGTACCCTGGTGAGTCAGAGGAAGGAGGACTTCTCTCAAGGTGCCCTACAAGATCCCTTCCAGCTCTGAGATGGCCTGAGGTCCAACGGCACAGTCAGAATCAGAATTAGAATCAGGGTCTTCTACTTCTCTGTTCTCTAAATCACCCCTAGCTTATGAGCTAGGCATCTTAGGTGGTGCGGTAGATAGAATGCTGCACTTGGAGTCAGGAAGACTGATTTCAAATCCAGCCTCAGACATTTACTGGCCACATGACCCTGTACAAGTCACTAAATCTCTGCCTCAGTTTTCTCCTCTGTGAAATGGGGATAATAAAAGCACCTACCTCACAGGTTTATTGAGTGGAAAAAATGAGATAATGTTTGGTAAGTGCTTTGCAAACCTTAAAATGTTAGATAAATATTATCATTATTAATTAGGAGGGGCACAGGAAATCAGGTCATAGCTTCTCCAAGTCCAATCCCTCAGAGGACACTTTGGCAGCAGAAGGTTGAGTCATGTTATCTGAGAGTCACCCATCCCTGTCAGGTGCTGGCGGGAATTCAGGTTGGAAGTCAGGACAAATGTCCCAACCATGAGAGCAGCCTCAAAGCAGAGTGGGCTGCCTTGGGAGGGGGAGGGGCCCCAGTTGCTGGAGATCTTTAAAACCAGGCTGAAGGACCTGAAGGCCAGGTAGTACAGAGGGGGCATTCTCTTCAGGTACAGGATTATGACTAGCTCTGAAACACAGAGAAATTCTACAAAGTTATAAATCTACAGCAGAGGCTTATTACTGTGTGTGTGTGAGTGTGTAAATGTGAGTGTGTGTGTATATGTGAGGGTGTGAGTGTGTGTGAGTGAGTATGAATGTGTGTATGTGAGTGTGAGTGTGTGTGTATATGTTAGTGAGCGAGTATGTGTGTGTATGGACCCCTTTGTCAGTCTCTGGTAAAGCCTATTGACCCCTTCTTAGAATAACATTTTTAAATGCAGCACATTTAAAAACAACAAATAAATGAATAATGAATAAATAAAAAAGAAACCAACTTTATTGTAATACATTTATCAAAATATTTGAAAAAGCCAAGTTCATGGACCCCAGATCTGAGCAGGGTAGAGAGAGAAGGCTCATCTTTTGAGGGTCCATACACTTCTCTTTGAAGGAATGAGAATGATGTGTGAGTCTAGGGATGGCTGTAAGGAGACTCAGGGCCCGTGCCCTGTGGGCACCATCTGGGGGCAGTTCAGCAGGGACTGGAGGGGTGAAGTAACAGGAGCCTAATATGAGAGGCAGTGGGGTGGTGGGGGGCAGATTCACTTCCTCTAGTCCTTTCCTGAGGGTCCTTCTGGTTGCAACGCTCCCTCCTCTGGCTTAGGTTTACATCCTCATTAGAGAGGGGGCCCACAACTTCACCTAGGTCCTTTGTGGAGGCTGCTGGTTCAGCTTGGGCACCCCTGCCTCCCCTCCCCCCAACCTAGGAAGGTCTGCAGGAGCCAAGCGGAATTAGCCTTCAAGGGAGGCCTGCCTTTTCTCACTTGGGGCCTAGGCCTTTCTGGACTTGGTGACATACAGTCCAGATCAAGGCCCAGCTTCTTAATGATTATTTAAAACTCTTGGCCCAGCCTGGATCCTGGAAGTGTTATCTCAGCCCTGGGCCAAGCGCAGCTGATCGTTGGGGGACGTCTTTCCATGAGTTATTGATGGCCTAGGCTTTTCTTCAAATATTTTCATAACAATCGAGCTACAAAAATATTGTTCTTGGCCCCAGGAGTGAGGGGCCTGTCGGCCGGAGCTAGGTAACAGCCGGCAACATGTTTGCGGGGCTGGGGCCTCCCCTGCAACTGCGTTCCCCGGTGCCGGCACATAGGGAAGGAATGCGCACTGCTCAGCAGTAGCTGGGGGTGAATGGGGGGGGGCGTGGAAGGAGAGGTGAACACCAGGGGGAGAGGAAGAAGGGGGTGAGAGGCAGGAGGGACCCGGGTCCCCTGTGCTGGCTTGAGGACACAAGTCAGAAGCCTTGCCATACAAAGCCAGTGCTGAGGGGCAGAAGAATGAGGCATGGGGAGGTTGGGCCAATAAGGCAGTGGGAGGCAGCTCGAGTGGCTTCTCAGTTGGAGGAACAAGATGGTGTGGGCTGTTTTGCATCTCAACAGTTGGAGAAGTGGCCTCCGACCACCAAGTTTCTCAGCTTGACGTTCCAGACCGTCCCAGCCCTGATTCCATCTGCCTGCCCATGTTTGCTTGACCTTGTTCTCCATACGTGACAGATTCCTGTATTGTCAGTCAATGGAGCTGAAAGTCCCATCTCCCATCTCTGGGCACTTCTGTAGTGAGGAGGGTTTTCCAAGCACTTGACAATGAGACATGATCTCACTGGAGCCCCATAGCAATCCCATGAAATAGGAACTTCTGGTGGGATTAGCCCCATTTGACTAGGAGATAAATTGAGTGCCTTGCTCAGGATGCTGAGGTTTCAGAGTTGGAATCCCAATCCAGGCATCTCTTGCAAAGAAATCAGGGGCCTTTGGCTATACCACCCCCAGGCTCCTCCAGCTGGTCCTCATGGGGTATGATCTCAAAGCCCTTCGCCATCCTGGTTGCTCTACCCTCCACACTCTTAAGTTTATCAGTGCTCTTCCTAAACTTCAGAAGCAGACTCGGCCCTCCAGTTATGACCTACCCTGGGCAAAGCCCAGAGGGACTACTGCCTAGTCCTGGACACATACCTCTCTAAGTGCAGACTAAAATGAATTTGGCAGGCATCGCTCGCTGTGGACTCACTTTGAGTGGGCACACCATTAAAAACCATTGGATCTTTCTTTTCAAATCCAGAAACTGTTGTTTGGTTGTGCCCCTCCTGCCTCAGTCCTGCTCCAGATCCTTCCTTCTGAGATAGTTTCCCATTTATCCTGAATCTCGTACACGGTTATTTACATGTGGCCTCTGGCAGCAGACTGAGCCCTGGCACGGCTGTCTTTGCCTCACCTCACATGCCTCACACTTAACAGTGCCTGGGATGTAGTAAGTGCATGATAAATGCTTCTTGACTATTATGACTTTGTGAAGTTGATTTTTTTGAGCCAATGAGTAAGACGGTATATTTATCTCTACTGGATTTTGCCTTATGAGATACAGCCGATTTTTACAGACTGCTGATGTCCGTCAACTTTGTGACCCCTGCAAATGAGCTAAATATGGCCCTATAGCTTTGTCATGTGGGGAGTCTAGGTGGTATAATGGAGTGTTGGACCTTGAGTCAGGAAGACTCATCTTTCTGAATTCAAATCCAGCCTCAGACACTAGCTGTGTGAGCCGGGGCAAGTCACTTAACCCTGTTTGCCTCAGTTTCATCATCTGTAAAATGCACTAGAGAAAGAAGTGGCAAATCACTCCTTTATCTTCTCCAAGAAAGCCCCAAATGGGGTCATGAAGAGTCAGACATGACTGAAATGATTGACCACCACCAATAGCTTCCCCAACAGAATAAAATTTCCCCTTCCCCCTTTCACAGTGTGGGTCCTTCCCAGGTTCAAGGTACTCTCTGTGAGTCTACATCCAATCAAATATACAGCCCAAAGCCCCAACCAAGTATGCTTTCCTTCAATAGTTAGCCAGAGGACATAACTGGTTTAAAGCAAAGGCATTTAATGAAATAGCATAGTAAGAAATGTAGCAATCAATCGTTTCCCTCATAAACCTGGGGCACACTCTCCCACAAATGCATAATACACGTGGACATGAACACATATAGGGAACGTGTATTGTTAGGGCACAAATTTAGGGAACATATATACATACACACATACACATATACATATATACATATGTGTGTATATATTTATATAGTCAGTACCTGCCTCAACCATACTTGCAAATTGCTTTGCTCACCTTAAAGTATTCTGTAAATGTTAATGGTCATGACTATTTTTGGTGGCCTCCTGTGGCTCTCCTGTTCTGTGGAGAACAGGAGAATCTGCCCAAAATGAGAGTACCAGTGCCACACAGGAACTGTCCTTATTCCTTACTCAGGATGCTTGATGGTCTCACTTCTTCTATCCTGTCTCTTCTGGGTATCTTCAGGCCATTTGGGGGCATGTAAGTCATTATTGGGATCATGTCCTCAGGGTGGTCTACAGGGTCAGCTCAGTGATGCCAGCACTCTTGGACTGGCCTGCCATGTTACACTTCTGGGGGAGTATTGGGGACCAAAGTTTGGGTTTTTGTGTCAGGTTACATATGCCAAGCAAATCAGACTCTGATCAGACTCCATCAGACTGTGACCATTACCTGCCCTCAGATCCTGATGGGGACAGCCTAGGACTCTGAGCCCAAAACTCTGGGGAATAGCAACGCTTCTCTTCCCAACCCAGACTACTTCCAGCCCAGGCTCCTCCATAGCCATCATCCCGGAAGATGAGATCGAGCAACTTCCTCTGCAGGTGCTGCCTCCCCTTCCTCCTCAGCAGCCCCAGCTCCTAGAGATCCAGAAAAGAAAGTTCTCCCCCATCAGAGTACCTGTCTCATGGGTCACCAGAAAGTGATAGGGTTTGATCAGTTTAAATGACATGAGAGAAGAGACATGCCCATTTATCTGGCCGCTGGACCTAAGAATCATGGGACTTTCCATCTAATTTGTAGCTTTATGTGTTCCCTCATAAGCATGTGGGTTCCTTGAGAACAGGGATCCTTTCCCACATAGTAAACTTTTTAATACATCCATCCTCTGCCTTCATCCCATGCCTGGGTCCTCAATCAGGCTATATAAATAGGGAGAAGTTGTTTTTTTTCGGGAGGGATCATTACTGTGGATTGGAGGGGGAATGGAGTCCCACATATGGGATAAGTAGGAGGAAAGTCTCAGGAAGGCAAAGGGGCCAGCTGGTGGTCAGCAGTTCCCAGGAGTACCCCCCCATAGAAAGCCGGATGCTGACTGGGGGTGGCCCTCCATTGAACATATTTGGAGTGGAATCTATACCCAGAGGGTCACAAGACCTCTAATAAAATTGTGGGAAAACACTTCCTCTGGGAGAGTGAGGCTCAGGCAGAGTATCTCACTGGCCAAAACTGGGTCAGGGGCTGAGAGGGTCTCCAGGGGTCTCCTGGCCCCCTCCCCTACCTCTGAGTAGGACCATACCTAATACAATACCCAACATCAGTTAAAAAGGTCTTTTCTGAGCCCCAGCCGAGTGCCTAGCCTTCCTCGTATGACTGGAGCAATGGAAAGAACATTGGACGTGGAGGGAGAAAAAACTGGATGTGAGTTACAGGTCTGACCAGAACTGTAATGAGGTTCAGGCAACTTGGGCTTTGTTCAGGGTGCTGACACATGGTGGGGTGCACTTCTACTCTAAAATGTTTTGCCTTCTAGTTTTCCGTGGCCCAGTTGCCATGACACTCTTCTCTTGGCAACCTGTTGCCATAGCGCCCTAGGCTAGTGTGATGGCACTCCTGGTCAGACTTGCTCTATGCTACTGCCACACACATTTAATCTTCCCTAAAACGAATCACTCCATCTCTGTCTGCCTTAGTTTCCTTATCTGTAAAATGGTCATAATAATAGCCCCTACCTCCAAGGATTGTTGTGAAGACCAAATGAGAAAACATTTGTAAAGTGCTTAGCATAGTGTAGATGCTTAAGAAATTCTTCCTTCCTTCCCCCTTTCTTCCCTGCCTCCTTCCTTCCCTCTTTCCTTCTTCCTTTCTTCCTCATCTCCCTCCTCCTTCTTTCCCCTTCTTTCCTTCCTTCCCTACTTCTTCCTTCACTTCTTACTCCTTCTTTCCCCCTTCTTTCCTTGCCCTCCTTCCTTTCCTCTCTCCTTTCCTCTCCCTTTCTTCCTTCCCTCCCTCTCCTCCCTTCCCCTTCCTTCTTTCCCTTTCCTTTCCTCTCCTCTCTTTTTCTTCTTTCTTTCCTCCCTTCCTCCTTCCTTCTCTCCCTCCCTATCTCTAAATCTTTTTGAAGCACATATTCACACACAGACACACGTCATAGCACAAAGAACATTTAATCATTTAACTGGACACTATACACCCTTGGCCCTTGTGCTGGACCCAACTTGCCTCTCTGGAACAACATCTGCCTGGTGGGAAGCACATTTTTCATCCTCACTTTGCTCACTTACTGGCTTTGTTTTATTCTGGGGTCCCTAGCAGCAGGGAGTGAACATTTCCACTCAGCCTTGCATGACCCTTGTGGTGCTAAGGCCTCAGTTTCCCTGCCTGCACAATAGAGGGACTGTTTCCCAGTCCTGACCTGATTCACATTTTAAGGGAATGAACATCTGGGCCTCAGCTGGGCTTCTGGGAGCAGGGTCCTGGGTATGTTGTTCCCAACACAGACCTCCTTTTGTGAGGTTCCCTATACCCCCTCCAAGCCCGAGATAGATGGTGACCTCTGTTATTAAACTTTCTCAGGGCACTCTGGCTGGTCCCCAGGAGGCCAGATGACAGGGCACTCTCCAGGGACTCATGCTATTGTACCTGCCCCTCCTCCATCCCCTCGCCACTCATCCCTCCATCCATGCTTGGTGATCCCCCTCCCCTCTGTTTCCTCCTCAGTCAAATGAAAGGGTCCATCCCTTGTGGGGCTGAATCCTGTGATACCCATCTCATCTGGGTGTGATGGCTCATCCCTAAGATCTGAAATAAGAATTCTTTGTTATAATTAAAAGATGCGGCTCTTCTCAGAGTTGCCCTGGTCCTCAGTTTCCCCATTGGTGAGCTCTAGATCCTTGGCTCTCTCACCAATTTAACCTCAGGTATATCACCCTAGTTTCCCATGCCCTTCCTTCTCCCCATGGAGGACACAGCCCTGGGATACCTCGAGGGGCTCCTCTGGGTCCTGCCCTCCTCATCCCATGGGGAAGAGACATGAAGTTTGTTTCACTTAAGCCCAGAGGGGGCAGCAATGAGTCCTGGGGGGGGGGTGGAGGTGCCCCTGGAAAGGGGCAAATTTAAGTCAAACAATATCCTGGGCTTGGAATCAGAAAAGATCTGGGTTTGATGCTTCTGATAGTTTGCTGAGTGACCTCAGGCAAATCAGGTCAGCTTCCTCATCTGTAAAATGGGGGTAATAGGACCTCCAAGGGACTGATTTATTGTGAGTATGAATTGAAATGTAAAGCACTTAAAAGCCTATATAAATGCCACCTGTCAGGAAGGGGCTGTCTGAGTTGGTAGTGAGCTCCCTGCTCCTGATGATGCTTAAGAAGAGGCTGGATGACCCTCAGCCAGGGAAGTTATGGAGAATTTCTATAACTGGGTATGGGTTAGAAGAGAGCTCTGAGACCCTTTTCACCTCAAAGATTGTGGGAGTCATTCCAGAGACCAGTCCCAGAGGGCTTCCATTTATTTTTTTTGGAGGGTAATTGGGGTTAAGTGACTCGTCCAAGGTCACATGGCTAGTTTTTGTGTTAAGTGTCTGAGGCCGGATTTGAATTCAGGTCCTCCTGACTTCAGGGCTGGTGCTCTATTCACTGGGCCACCTAGCCGCCCCAGTGATCCCATTTCTAGAGTGATTTCCAAAAGGTTTTCTCCTTAACAGTCCCAGGAGGTGGGTCAAGGATCATCATCTCACTTTATAGAGATAGAAACTAGAGCTCAGAGAGGTTCTAGGAATCACCTGTTGTCACACAGCAAGTGGCAGAGCCAGGATTTGAATATTCAGACCCTTCTCCTGGGCTTCCCTTCTCTGGCTGCGTGTTAAGACACACAAACTGAGGCAGGATATGAGTAACGCTGTGGGAGACATCGAGACCCAGGGCATGGGTGTGGAGGGTGGTGGTGGAGGGAGCAGGGGAGGCTTCCTGGAGGAGGTGGCATTGGAATTGGGCCTTGATGGAGGCATTAATATTGGACTGCGTTGTTGGGCAGGGCACGTGCCTGGCTCAGTGAGGCTGTGCCTACTTTGGGGAGAAGCTGGCCTCTGTAGGAGTGTGGCCCACCACCATCACAGACTGGCCGTTAGAGTTAGGAGCTGAGTAGAGAGGTCTGCCATTAGGGCAGTTCCATGTAATATGAAAGACTATCATACATTTGCCCTTGACCCAGGCCTCTCAGCTGACCAGCTCAGCTCCCCTACACTATTCAACTCTGTCTGGATCCCATGATCCCTGTTTTACCGCCACCTGAAAGAATAAGTAAGAGCTTAGAAAACATCTGCAAGGATGCAGTGGCTGTTGACCTTGTGACACAGAGATATCTGCTCTCATGTCATTCCAACTCTTTAGGAAAGTTTTAAGAGTTGGAACAACTTCTAGCACAGGCTAATGGAGAGAATTTATCTTCAGAGCAACATATGACACAGGGCATCAGAGAATTAGCCACAGAGGAAAGGTGGTTCAGGTACATGAACCCCCCAGAACTGGACTGTTTGGACAAAAAGAGGTTCCACTAGGTTCCATTTCTGTCTCCCAAACATTATGGTCTGCTCTGTGGTATAAAGGCCCCTTTAGGAACACCAAGTCCAGAAGCCCAGGTTATCTCTGTTACCTTCACACTCAGAGGGAAAGTAGTGCCCTTGTTCTTCCTTCCTTCCTTCCTTCCTCCTTCCTTCCTTCCTTCCTTCCTTCCTTCCTTCCTTCCTTCCTTCCTTCCTTTTTTCCTTCCTTCCTTCCCTCCTTCCTTCCTTCCCATTCTTTCTTGGCAATTTAACTAGCAAGTGAAGAGAATATAATTGAGTCTATATCAGATGAGGACTGGTGAAGGGACTGGGATGTTTAGCCTGGAGGAGACTCCAGGAGGATATCCCAGCTGTGTTCCAATATGTGAAGGGCTGACATGTGGGGGAGGGGCTACATTGATTCTGCTTGGCCCCATTGATTCTTCTGAGGTGGCAGAACCAGTGGGGAGAAGCTGCAAAGAGCCAGGAGTGGGCTGGACGCCAATGGCACAACTTCCTCATCAATCAAGCCGCCTCCAAGTGTGCCGGGCAGCCTTGGGAGCTGGGGGGCTTCCCTGTCATAGGGGGCACTCGTCGGGGGCTTACAGGATCCTTTGGTGTACAGGTTGGACTCTTCAAAGGTCCTTCCAATGCCCAAATCCTGTGATTTGGGGATTATGACAACAGTTTCACGATTGTTCTCTGGGTCTCTGTTCTTTCTCCTTTCTACAATATGCTCCATTCAGCCTCCAAACAGAGGTTCCCAAAGCATAGCTAGGTCTGAGCCTGTCACTTCTTCACTCACGATGTCTCTGGTGGCTCCCCATTGCCCTCTGGACACAAACATCACAGAGTGGCCTTTAACGTTCATGCTTATTGCATTCCGAGCCAGCCAACATGGCTCCCTGGAGGTTTCCTCTAGAAGACATTTGCATCCAGGCACTCCATTTGGGGAAGCTGGATGGCACAGTGGCTAGAGCTGGGCCTGGAGTCAGAAAGACGAGTTCAAATCTAGTCTCAGATGCTCACTATTTGTGTGACCCTGGACAAGTCACTTAATTGCTGCCTGCCTCAGTTTCCTCATCTGTAAAATGGCAGTAATAAAAGCACCTCCTTTCCGACGTTGTTAGAATCAACTAGGTAATAATGGTAAGGCTCCTAGCATAGTACCTGGCACATAGTAGGTACTATGAAGTGTCAGTCATGACGATGATGATGAGAATAATGATGATGATGTTCTCTCTCCTTACTCCCACCTCTCAGAACCACTAAGCTCCCTTTAGGGCTCAGCTCTAGGGTCACCTTCTTCAAGGGGGCTTTCCTTCCCAGGGACTGTCTCACTTTAGGATTTGTATCCCCAGCACCTAGAACAGTGCCTGGAACACAGTTGGTGCTTAAACATTGGCTGATCACTTTATTGATTGACTGGTGCCCCTTAGACTGTAAAGAGACTGTGAATTTTTTTCAGTGGCCCTTTGGCAGTGCCAAAGGAAGGGACTTTGCTTCATAACAAAGGAAGAAAAATGGATGAAGTGGATAGAAAATGGTGGTTTTGTCTCCTTAGTTTACATTTATTCTGGCTCACACTTATTTCATGCTAAGAGAGGGCTTGGGAACTAAGGTCAAAATCAGAATGAGAATTCTTGGAATGCTCTAACCCTAAGCTAGAGAACAACAAACATTCATAGGGAGAGAACTTTGAATCTTGCCAAGCCCTTTGCTCAGGAACACAGGTGAGATGAGCAGCTCCAGTCTTACCATTCTCATCTGACCAGCTCAGAAATGGAGCTCATGGGGCAGCTAGTTGGCTTAGTTGGAATAGAGCACCGGCCCTGGAGTCAGGAGGATCTGAGTTCAAATCCGGCCTCAGATACCTAACACAAAAACTAGCCGTGTGACCTTGGGCAAGTCACTTAACTGCACTTGTCCTCCAAAAAGCAAAAAAAAAAAAATAGAAAAAAAGAAATGGAACTCAGGAAGGTTTATGGCCTGAAAGGAATCATGCAGATGGCAGTTCTCAGTGCTGAGAGATAACTAATGTGGAAACAGTGGGAGTGGAAGTGAAAACAACATGAGAATGTGCATCATAGAAATGAGCCGGGAGCAGGCAGGACGGGGCCAGAAGCGATTAACCTGTGTTCTAGCTACAACTCTGGGGGTCTGGAGGATAGGGGCTCACACTCTGGGTGTCTGCTTTCATCTGTCCCCGCCCCTCCGACAGCATCTCTGGAACCCGAACTCCCATGTCAAGTTGAAATTGTTCAGCGGGCCCTCAGCCCGTCCTGAGCCCTCCCACTGCCCCTCCCCCATTTTAACCTGCTCTGCTCATTGGCACATTTATAATCTCCATTTCATTTCCATCCAACAGAAAACCTGAATGCTAGTGGAGTTCTGGTCCTCTAGCCACATTCCACTCATTCATCACCAAGTAAGTGCTTCTTTTTATCCCAAGGTGGAGAGAGAGAGAAAATAAGCTATCACAGGTGTGTGAGACGGTCCAGAAAAAAAGAAATAATTCAATTAGCTACCTAACGCTTCCCCTGCCCCACTCCCCACAAAAGATTTAATCAGGTCTGGGTACAGGGAACTGTGGTACAGTGGGAAGAACACTGAATTTGGAGTCAGAAACCTTGGGTTCGAATCTTGACCCAAGACCAGCAAACAATACTCTGGGTTTTAATTTTCTCATGTTAAGGAGCACCCACTTGACCCTCATTCCTCTAATTTGTCCTGGGTTTGGCTGGTTGGGTCACTAGTCTTTTTCAGCCCTCTTCTGAACTTCTAAAGCTTCCAGTATCTTCTGATATGTCTGGATTCTAGCTTCAAGAGAGAAGATGGAAGAGACCAACCCTGCTTCAGTTTGCTGAAGGAAAAACCTCTGGGAAGACCTGAGAGGACTTGTACGTCTCCGTTCTGCCCCTATTCTCAGCTTGCCATGCCAGAGACTTCACAGAGCTTCCCTTTAGGTAAGATTAAAGATACTCTTTCAGTTGATTTGGGCTCTCTCACTTCCAGTGGGAGAGCTCCTTCACTCTGTATTGTCTGGTTATATCCTCCTATGTAGACCTTCTCTGATTTTAGTTTTACTATGATTTGGAAATGGATTTCTTTGCTATTTACTATATGTGTTCATCATGGAACTGGTATCTGGTAAGAAGTTAGAGGAGGAGGAAGAAGAGAAGGAGGGGAGAGAAAGAGAGAGAGGGACAGAGACACAGACAGAGATGGGGGGAAGGTAGACAGATGGGGAGAGAGACAGAGAGAAGAGAGATAAAGCAAGAGAGAGATGGGAGGCTGAGAGAGAGAGAGAGAAGAGAAGAGAAGAGAAGAGGGAGGGAGGGAGAGAGAGGGGGAAGAGAGAGGGGGGATAAAGGAGAGAGGGGGGATAGAGGGGGAGAGAGGGAGGGAAGAGAGGGGAGAAGAGAAAGAGAGAGAGAGGAGAAGAGAAAGAGAGAGAGAGAGGAGAAGAGAGAGAGAGAGAGAGAGAGGAGAAGA
>NW_027185850.1:27774140-27817373 GCF_028583685.1 Petaurus breviceps papuanus | reverse complement strand
AGGGCTACTGTCAGAGGCAGCAGTGGGTTGTGATTTGAAGGAAACTGGAGGGAGGTGAAGGATGAATGTGCTGGAAGATTCCTGGGAAGATTTGGAAGTAAGAGTAAGGTCATAAATAGGAACCAGACAAGTCTTCTGAGTGCGGTATAGAGTGAGCGAAGGGCAGTGAACTGAAGTGAGTCTGGGAAGGTCGGCAGGAGCCAGATTTTCCTAAGCCTTAAGTGCCCAGTACAAGGAATTTTGTATTTTATCCTTGAATCAATCAGGATCCATGAAATCTTTCAAGTAAGGCCCTGCCATGGCCACTTCTGCATTTTAGGAATATCAGGCTTGGCAGCTGTGTGGAGGGCAAAGAGCCTGGAGTCGGGGAGACCAGTTTGGGTTCCAGCTGACTCCCTTCTCCATCTGACAATCCTTCACTGTACTCGAAGGCAGGCATCATGCCCACTCTGAGTCTTTTCTTCTCCAGACTAATCATCCTCAGTTCCTTCTCCTGCTGAGCCCCTGCCCATGGTGATCCTTCTCCCCCAATGTTCTCAGAAGTTGGAGTGATTGGAGGAGAAGGTGTTGAGGGGGTGAGTCTGATCTCTTTCTTCCCAGATCCTCCCTAAACCCCCAAGAAAGGTTATAGGGTTAATTGTAAAACCCAGAAAGGCAAGGAAGGTGTGAATTAGAGAGACCAATGTCCAGCTTGGTTGGGGGGACTGCCAGCCCATGAAGAGACAGGGATACCAGACACTAGCTCTGCATCTGAGAAATAGTGGCAGAGAGGTCCTGGGGACAAAGTGGATCCCTGCAAACTGCATCCAATTCTGATCTAGAAATCCTAATAGTTCCCACTTATATAGTGCTATAAATTTTACAAAGCACTTTCCCCCGCAAGAACCCTGAAAGGGAGGGAGGGCAAGGAGTATGTCATAAGTGGAAAAAAATGTTAGATTTCTGGCAGGAGTCTGAGGTAGAATCATAGTTTTGACACTCACTATCATGGTTATCACGGGCAAGTCCATGAATCTGGAGAAGGCTCAGTTACAATGCCTGGAAAATGGGGACAATGCTTCTCTGCTCACAGGGCTGTAGTGAGAAAAAATAAGGACCCAGTGAAATAGGAGCTTTTAATATCAAGTGTTTTCCTCCTCGTGACACTGGGAGCAGAGTGGGGTAAACACAATTGGCCCTTATTTTGCAGAGATCTCCACAAAAATCTTACTTTCACACTTCATTGGGGTGAAGAGGTGACTCTATTCTCAAAGGCTTTGCCAACAGAATGCAGGTTCTACAAGTACAGGGTGGAGCTTTGAGTACAGTCTCAGCAGTAGATCAGGTCTGCTTCCTGAGGGGCAGCCTACCTAAGTACAGAGAGGCTTGTCATGAGCAGGCTGGCTACTGGGGTCATGAATTCTTTGGCCACAGACCCCCATGAAACAGAGAAAGCCACAAAGCAGCCCTAAATTCTGTGCCCTTCTGTGTATGCACTGATTGTAGGAGAAAAAGATCCCATTTTGCTAATTGTTGATTATGGAAAAGCACTTAATTCCATAAGGTAAAATACTTGTTGAAAGTCTTTAAGTGGTGTGTCTTCCATCCATAGTCAAAATTATTCAAAATTCCCTAAAAGTTATAACAACATGATCAGACATGTTAGCTGATGCATAAAAAAGAGACACTAAGTTTCCTAAATATGTTTGGCATTGTGACAGAAGAAATATAATAGAGTTAAAATTGAAGAGGGCCTCTCTAGGAATGGTGAGGTCCTCCAGATACTCCAGATGCTGCCATACTGGATAAAGCCCAGAATATTTTCATTTTCAAACCTAAGAGTTTGGTTTGAACATCTACACAGGAAAGACCAAGTGGATAACAAATATCTATTGCTTAGATGATATGCATTTGCATGGACATCCTATAGAGAATGCTTATCCATTAGTGTGTGTGTGTGTGTGTGTGTGTGTGTGTGTGTGTATCTGAGAAAGATAGCAGAAAGGGACAAAGGACTGGGTCTAGAATTAAATAAAAGGAAAAACTGACTGGGTTTACCAAAGTTTTGCCAAAGTTTACCAGAAATGTAGGTTATTTTATGCTCAAGAAGTTGGAAATCTCTTTTAATGGTGGCAAACTTCTAATTCCCTCTGTGATTCTTGATTATAATGAGATTTTTTAAAGAAGTGATCCAAGTGATTGATCATCATTTATTCCCTTCAAATTGTTCAAATATATTTACCTTTTTCTTGCCTCCTGCATATGTGTTAAAAATGATTCTACTTAACCCTAATCTTTTCATCCAGAATGCTTTAAAAATCCTTGTTTTATTAAAGGTGTATTCCTCACCCTCCACCTCTTCAGTTATATCAGTTTGCAGAATAAATTGTTCTTACTTATAAGCATTGTCATTCTTTCCAAGGTTAACTAATATCTGCTTTATATAATTCTTGTGTATTTATAAATGTACAAGTTGTCTCATTTAAATGAAAACTCCTTGAGGGCAGGGGCTGTTTCATTTTTGTCTTCTCTGTAACACCTGTGCTCAGTACAGCTCCTGGCACATAAGAGACACTTAATAAATGCTTGTTGGTTAACTGAGCAATTGATAGTCTTTAGATACAGTGCATTCCAAGATTTCTTTTTTTTAACCATAGTTGCAATATGTCTTGTGTGATTCCTTAATCTTTCTTTCTGACAATTTGCAGTGTTTTTTCTTCTATCTGAAAGACTTTGGTCTCTGGGTGTTTCCAATTTGAGATTTTTTCCAGGAGATCTCAGGTGGATTTTCCCTTATTTTCACTTTGCTCTCTGATTCTAATAATTCTGGTGAGTTTTCTTTTATCATTTCTTGAAACACTAAAACCAAATCCTAGTCTTTTGTTTCACCTTATTTTTCAAGGCATGCAATGATTTTTAAATTGTTTCTCCTTGTTCTGTTTTTAGCTCAGTTGTTTTTGATGGTAGATACTTCACATGTTTTTCTAATTTTTCAGGTTTTTTATTTTGTTCTAATATTTCTTTTGAAAAGGATTTTATTTTTTATTCTAAATTTAAAACTAATAATATGAGCATTGCCATGCTCACAGTAGAATGTAGTGAGAGGATTGTACATGAAACTGTGAATTTCTATTACATATAACTTGTTTTTCTTTTTAAATATATAAGAATATACAACATATAACTTTTAGAATTGTCCTACTTGTCTGTGATTCTATTTGATCTTATGTTGTCATCTGTGAATTTAAAAATGCACCAATATCTTTCCTTCATTTCTTTGTTTCTTTTTCCTTTCCTTTCTTCCTTGCTTCTCCTCTTCCTTCTCCTTCTCCTCCTCCTCCTCTTTCTTCTTCTTTTGGCTACTATATTCCTAATCCCTCCCTCACCCTCATCCCTCACTCCAAAAAACATAAAACCAAAAATCCTTGTAGCAAATATACATAGTGAAGCAAAACAAATCGTCACAATGACCGTGTCCAAAAAATGTATGTCTTATTCTGCCTCTTGAGTTCATCACTCCTCTGTCAGGAGATAGGTGACAAGTTTCATTACCACTCCTTGGGAATCAAGGTTGGTCATTGAATTGATTAGAACTCTTAAGTCTTTCAAAATTGTTTTCAATGTTGTTATTTTATAAATTGCTTTCCTGGCTTTGCTCCCTTTATTCTGCATCAATTCATACAAATTTTTCTAGATTGCTTTTACAATATTTTATAGCACAAGAGTATCCATTACATTCATATACCATAACTTGTCCAACTATCCAAATTCCTCAATTGGCACCAGGGAAGCACTCAACAAAATGCCATGCCTCTCCTCTCCCTTCCCTTTCCCAATGCATCTCTGCCTCCAAACCTCTTCTTTCGGTGTAGTACCTCTCCTATTCTCCATAGTCTTCAAAAGACTTATCACAGTAATTCTGCAAACACACCTGCCAGTTCTCTTGAACTTACCAAGGGGAAGCTAGTATTCTCTCGATATCTTCGTGTTTTTAGAATTTTATTATTTATTTATTTTAAACTTTCTTTTCTTTTTAAATTATGAATTCCAAATTCTCTCCTTCCCTCTCATCCCACCACCACCCACTGAGAAGGCAAACATTATGATATCAATTATATATGTGAAATAATGCAAAACCTATTTCCATATTAGCCATATCACAAAAAAGCCAAAAAGAAGAGTGAGAAAATTATACTTCAATTTGTACTCAGGGTTTATCAGTTTTGCTTCTGGAGGTGGACAACACTTTTTCATCATGAGTCATTTAGAATTTTCTGGGATCATTGTATTAATCACAGTAATCAAGTCTTTCACAGTTGACCATCATTACAACATTGCTGTTACTATGAATAGTGATCTCTTGGTTCTTCTCAATTCACTTTGCATCGGTTCATAAAGGTCTCGTCACATTTTTTTCTGATATAACCCACCTTGTCATTTTTTTGGGGAGGGGGAAAGGCAAGGCACTTAAGGTTAAGTGACTTGTCCAAGGTCACACAGCTGGTACGTGTCAAATGTCTGAGGCTGGATTTAAACTCAGGTCCTCCTTACTCCAGGGCCGGTGCTCTATTCACTGTGTCATTTCTTATATTGCAATAGTACTCCATCACAATCATATACCACAACTTGTTCAACATCTCCCAAATGATGAATATCCCCTAAACGTCCAATTCTTTGCCACCACAAAAAGCTGCTATAAACATTTTTGAATATATAAATACTTTTTTTTATTTCTTTGAGGTTCAGACCTAGTACTGGTATTGTTGGATCAAAGGGTATGCACAATTTTATAACCCTTTGGGTATAATTCCAAATTGTTTCACAGAATGGTTGGACCAGTTCACAACTCCAATAATAGTGCATTAATTTATCGATTTCCTCTCATCCCTTCCAGCATTTGTCATTTTTGATAGGTGTGAGGTGGTACCTCAGAGTTATTTTAACTTGCATTTTTTTAATAATAGTGATTTAGAACATTTTTTCATATGACTATAAGTAGCTCTGATTTCATCTTCTGAAAAGTGCCTGTTTACATCCTTTGGCCATTTGTTAATTTATTATTGTTAATATTATTTTTTATAAATTTGAGTCAGTTCCCTACATATTTAAGAAATGAGGGTTTTATCAGAAAAAAACTTGCTGTACATTTTTTGGAGATATTACTCCATTATCTATGGTGCCTTTCAGTAAAATGTAATTTTCCTGATTATCTCTGTTAGTTAGATCTATTTTTTCTTTTACTTTGTCAGAAATCATGGATTGCTATCTTGTATTTTTTTTAACTTCAGCTGAAGCATAATAAATTCTTCTCTAGCACTTTAACTTTGTGTGCATCTTTCAGTTTCAAGTGTGTCTCTTATACACAACATATTTTTGGATTCTTGTTTCTAATCTATTCAACCATCTGCTTTTATGTGTGAACTCAACCCATTTACTTTCACAGTTATGATTACTAACTGTATATTTTATTCTATTCTATTTTCTTCTCTCTCCTCTCCCTCTCCATTTCCCTTTCCCTCTCTCCTATCCCTCCTCAAAAAAAATTGCTTCTGTCCCCTCCCTTATCATTTTCCCTTTCCCTGTATCTCTTCCTTCCTTATCCTCATATTTCCCTGTTAGGTAAGATAGATTTCTATACCCAACTGAGTATGAAGATGTATTCCTCCCTCTTTGAACTAATTCCATTGAGAGTGAGGTTCAAGCATTGCTCATCACCACCACCCCCATTTCCCATTCTACTATAAAACCTTTTCTTTGCAAGCCTCTTGTATGTGAGAAAATGTCCTCATTCTACCTCTTTCTTCCTTGTCCCAGTGCACCTCTCCTTCTCAGTCCTTCATTGTTTATTTAGAGATTATCCTAACATAACCAACTCACATTAATGCCCTCTGTCTATGTAGACTCCTTCCAACCACCCTAATAATGATAAAGTTCTTAGAAGTTTCACTTCCATCTTCCCAAATAAGAATGTAAACAGGTTAACTTTATTCTCTCTTTCATGTTTACCTTTTTATGCTTCTTTTGAGTCTTATATTGAATGTCAAATTTTCTATTCATCTCTGACCTTTTCATCAGGAATGCTTAAAAGTCCTTTATTTCATTAAATATTCATTTTTCCCTTGAAAAATTAATAAGTTTTGCTGGGTAGGTTATTCTTGGTTGTAATCCTAGCTCCTTTGCCTTTAAAAATATGATATTCCAAGTCCTCTGCTCCTTGAAGTGAAAGCAGCTAAATCTTGTGTGATCCTGACTGTGGCACCATAATATTTGAATTGTTTCTTTCTGGCTGCTTGCAATATTTTCTCCTAGACCTAGGAGCTCTTTAATTTGGCTATAACATTCTTGAGAGTTTTCATTTTGGGACCTCTTTCAGGAGGTGATCAGTGGATTATTTCAATGTCTATTTTACCCTCTGGATCTAATTTACTGGAGCAGTTTTCCTTTATAATTTCTTGAAATATGATATCTAGGCTCTATTTTTGATCGTGGCTTTCAGGTAATCTAATGATTCTTAAATTATCTCCCCTTGATCTGTTTTTCAGCTATTTTTCCAATGAGATTCTTCATGCTTTGTTTTATTTTTTCATTCTTTTGACTTTATTTTATTGTTTCTTAAAGTCTTGTGGAGTCATTAGCTTCCACTTGCTCAATTCTAATTTTTGAGGAATTATTTTCTACAGTGAGCTTTTGTACCTCTTTTTCCATTTGACCTATTCTGATTTTTATGGGATTTTTTTTTCTTCAGTGAGTTCTTGTGCCACTTTTAACAAGAATTTTTTTCTCTTTTCATAATTTTATTGCATCACTTTTTAATTTCTTTCCCAGTTTTTCCTCTACCACTTTTATCTCTTTCTTTAATGCTTCCATAAAATCTTGTTGAACTTGGGTCCAATTAGCATTTTTTTTGAGGCTTTGGTTGTAGCTATTTTCACATTGTTGTCTTCTTCTGAGTTTATGTATTGGTCTTACCCATTACCATATTAGCCTTTTATAATCAAGTTCTTTTTTTTTTTTAGTTGTTGTTTGCTCAATTTTTTTTCCAGACTATTTCTTGACTTTAAACTTTTATGGTAAAGTTGGGTTCTGCTCTCTTGGGGGAGGGGTTGGGGAGACACTGCTGCTGTTTTCAGAGCTAGTTCTGGGGTTTGCAAGTTTAAGTGCTTCCAAGATGTTGTGATCAGAGAGAGGTGTGATCACTACTCTCCTGGTCTATGCTCTGGGCACTGCTCCCCTGCAGCTGCAAGTATTAGCATTTCTCTTAGTCCTGAACCTGTGACCAGGTCCCTTGCTTTCCTGCAGCCACAAGCACTAGTGTTCCTCTATGCCTCAGAACTGTGACCAGGGCACTTGCTCCTTTGTGACCTACCATTCAACTCTGCCCTGAAACTGTGACCCAGAACTGTGTATGGTCAGTAGAGTTGCCAATCAGTGCCAACAAAAGCCCTCCTGTAATCTCTTTCTGACCAGTTGTCCAACATCCTTAATGTCTCCGAACCCTTTGAAATATACCCTTCCCAATATTGGGTCCCTGCTCTCAGTGTTTTGTGACTCTTCCTAACTGTACTCATGGCTAACTCACATCTCTGAATCTTCTCCCATTCTAGCATGAGGCCCTTTGTTAGATACTCTGCCTAAGTGGATGCTAATGCTCTCCCTTTGTAAAATGACTTGGAACCCTTATTCCAAATATGGTCTGCTCAGGATGTGGTCTTTGCCTAACAAGGTTTTCGTCATTTCCTCTTCACTACCCAGTCCCTTCTTTTGGATCAGAACCAAGAGCAGTGTCCTCTGAGGGAGAATAAGCTCTCCCTAAAGAGGGAAAGGCAGGGGACTGGTTGCCGAGGCTGCAGCCTTCCTTTTCTGCAGTGACCTTCAGATTTCTTCTTTTTACTCTTCCTTGCCACAGAAGGTTTCATCACCCAGCTCTCGATGGCCAGTTACTACAGAGGGAGAGATGCAGGGCTAGGAAGCACCAACTGGTCCATGGGTGACAGAACTACAGACTGTCAGAGACCTCAGGGTTGGCTCCTTCTTCTGTAGATGAGTGTTCTACTGGGCTCTATGTCCCTGTCCCCTCCAAGCCTGTCCCCGTACCCCAACACACCCCCAACCCAACAATCTCTGCCCTAGGTTATAAGGTGTGGCCTAGTTTGGGCATTCTGGGCTTTGGAGGGTCTATGGGAGGTGAGGAGGTCCTGGCTTAGGTGGGGCTGTAGGCATGACATGGTGGGAATCAATTACAATGATATTGGGAGGAATGTCCTGGGATTGCCCATCAAATCCAATAGGAGAATGGGAAGAGGGGGGAACGTGAGAGGAGAGGGGCTTTCTCAGGAGGATCCAGGATGCTCTCTGTCCTCCTTCTGGCCCCTCTTCTGACCTCCGACCTTTCCCGCTCTTCCACCATCAGCCTTACTTCTCCCTGCTGCGCCATGCCTGGCCTGGTCACCCCCAATGGCAAACAGAGGCAGAGATAATGATTTCCTGCAGTGGACTCCTGACCTGTCATGGCCTTGTGTGAAAGAGCCTCAGGGCCCTGCTCTAGAGGTCACCAGAGGTCACACTGTCAATGACCAGGCTCTAGGGGTCGGATTTAGGGGCAGAGGGGAAGTCAGGAATTAAAGGGCACAGTGGAAAGGGGGCCTTTTCACTGCCTCATCTCTTCCCAAGGACAGAACTTCATGTTTCCAGACTGGCACTTAGCTCTGACATCATCACCCCTCTACTCTAGAACATTCCATGGCCATTACCTCCCACCTCTGGTTCAAACTCTTCTGCCTGGCATTCAAGGCTTTCTACAACCTGTCCTTCTCTTACTTATCCAACCTTATATTATCTTCTGTCATCAATCAATCAACACTAAAAGCTCCTACTAAGAAAATTTGGAACTCAATAAGAAAAGAATGTTAAAAAATTGTCTTTATATATAACAGGGGAAAAATATAATTTTAAAAAACAAAAGCTCCTCCTCTATGCCGGGTACTGTGCTAGGCATTGGAGAGATAAAGATAAAAAAAGAAACAGTCCCTGGCTTCAGAGGGTTTATGTTCTACTAGGAAACAATATGTGCTCATAGCAATACATACAAAATAAATACAAGGGGATTGTGGAGGGAGAGGGGGCTACCATTGGGTGGCCCACTTACAGATGGAAAAAAAAAAACCCATACTGAAGCTTACAAAAGCTCACATTTACCCAGAAAGGGCAAGCCCTCTCCAGGCATGTTCTCAGACACTCCTCACCACAGCCTTGTGAAGTGGGCACTACAATGTCCCCCTTGGCTGACTGTGTTCCTGGCTCCCAAGTCCGCTGGGCTCTGATGGATATCTCAATGATCCTACAGCTAACAGGAGGCAGCATGTGAATCCAGGTGTCTTGAAATCTCTGTGGATTCTACATTTCAGTCTCATTGGGCAGCAAGGTGATGAGGAAAGATCTACATTCTAATGGGGGATGACAACATGCAGAAGGAAGCTGGGAGTCATAGGAGATGGGGAGGGGTGATGCCAGCGCCAAGAAGGCTTGCTGGGTCTGGTAGGAGTCTGGAAGTCAGAGGCTGAACCGGGTCTGCAGAGGGTTACATTTGACTGCCTCTGATGTTGTTATGGTGCCTCGCTGGTCTCTGAGGGACAATCGAGGCCAGGTCATTATCAGTCTTTTAGGCTTTTTAGACAAAATGTTAAAAAAAAATAAAAAAAAAAATGAAACACAGTACTCACTCTCATCCCAGGTCTGGAATGGAATGCTTTCATCTATTTATTAAAAAAAATCTTTTTTCAGACTTTTAATTGGGACAACAGTTGATAATTACATTGCATTAATAAAATCTGTGGAGAGTTTTACAGATACCATTTCATTTAATCCTCATAACCACCCTGGGAGGGGGAGGAGTTATCTCTATTTTACAGTTGAGGAAACAGGCAGGTAGTGGTAAAGTGACTTGCCCAGGGTCACATAGGTAGTAAGGGCTGGACATAGAATTTGAACTCAGATTTCTCCTGACATCGTCTCATCAATGCTCCACTTGCCTTCTTTTCTGGTGAGAATAATTGTGCGAGACAGACAGAACGACATGGATTGTTCTGAATGGTGAGCCTGGCAGTCAGCCAACAACATTCATGAAGTGCTTTCTATGGGCCAGCTACTGTCACAAGCTCTGGGGATATAAACAAAGTCAATTATGGTCCCCACCCTCAAGGAACTCTTCATCGAATGTGGGAGAAAACATGTCAAAAACTATGGACGGTAAGAAATGATGAAGATGATGGTTTTAGAGAACCCTGGGAAGATGTTTATGAACTGAGCAGGGGGAAGTGAGCAAATAGTCAGTGAAGTGAGCAAAAAATCCAGGAGGGCAATTTATTCAATGAAAAGAATATCAGAAAGACAAACAGCTTGGAAAGATTTAGGAACTCTGATCAATGTAATGACCAACCATGATGCCCAAGGACTCAGGATGGGACAGGCTTCCTACCTCCTGCTAGAGAGGTGATGACCTCAGGGTACAGAATCACACTCACATTCACACACACTCACACTCACACATTCACTCACACATCCACACATGCATGCACACATATGTATACACACGCACACACACACATGGCCAATGCAGGAATTTGTTTTACTTGATTATACATGCTTGTAACAGGGTTTTTTCCTATTTCTTATAGTACAATACTACTCCATCACTTTCATTGGCCATAATTTGTTCAGCTATCCCTCAGCTGAGGGCACCTCCTCTATGCTATTTTTCCCTGTGATCTCATTACTTCCATGGTTTCAATGATCATCTCTCTACAGATGATTCTCAGATCTACTTGTCCAGTCCCAACCTTCTCTTAATCTCCAATTCTCTACCCGCCTTTCAGACGACTCAAACTGGATGTCTCATAGACATTAAACTTAGTATGTCCCATACCGACCTCATCCTCTTTCCCCTGTGCCCGTCTCTCTTTGTAACTTCTCTATACTGTTGAGGGCACTGCCATCCTCTCAGTGCTCCAGACTCCTGGCTTGAGTGTCATCCCTGACTCTTTACCCTCTCATCCCCCATATCATTTAATGGTCAAGTCCTGTCCTTTTTACCTTCAGAACGCCTCTCATTTATGCTTCTTTCTCTCCTCTGATCCTGTCATCTCCCTGGGGCAGGCCCTTATCTCCTCACAACTGGACTATTGCAAGTCTGCAGGGGTGGGGGGGTCTGCCTACCTCAAGCTTCTTTCCATTCCAATTTGTCATTTTCTCAACTTTCCCATCTCTCCCTCATGGGCTGATTTCCCTTGAGGAATTTTAGCCTGTGGGATCCTGCTCATTTTCCTTTGTAATCTGTTCTCCCCAGATCTGGGGGGTGGGAAGAGGAGGAGGGATGCCAGACAAAATCTGACTTTCCCTGTCTTCCACTATCACAAATTCTAACACAGGAACAGTTACTTCCTCCCCAAGGCTTTCATCATTTATACTTCAGAGAATCAAATAGAGAATGAAAGGTCACCTTGTGGGTTTCCCCAACTTTTGAAGTAAGATGTTTTTATTAAAACAAGTCAAAAAGTAGTTAGTTGCTTTTGTGAGGGAGCTCCAGTGGGTAATGTCTGGATAACTGATGTGCCCCCATCACTACAATGGCATACCTCCATGCCAGGTTTCTAAACAGTTCCTGGCACATAGTAAATCCTTAATAACAATAATAATAGTCAGAATTTCTATAGCATTTTAAGGTTTACAGAGGGCTGTACGTGTGTTATCTCATTTGTTCCTTATAATAACCCTAGGAGGTAGCAGAAGTTAAGTGACTTTCCCACAGTAACATGGCTATCAAGTATCTGAGACCAGATTTGAACTCAGGTCTTCCTGTCTCCACGCCCAGAGGGCTTTCTCTGTTTCGCCTTGCTTATTAACCATATTTTGTGCATTTGTGCGCTGGCTTCTGAAGTGAAAGGTTGTATCACCAGCTCCTTTCTCAGATGTTGTCTGTTAATTTCTGCATGCCTTGAACGCTAGTTCTCTTATGTTGTAATCAAGGGTTTTGTGAGCCTTAAAATGCAATAGAAATGCCAGTTGGCATGACGATGAAGGTAATGGTGGTGATGCTAAAATGGGGGTTACATGTTGATGATGATGGCAATGATGGTGGTGACAGTGACAATGGTATTGACAATGGTGATCATGGTGCCGATGACGATGGTGGCAGTGGTGATGAAGCCTAGCTTGGTGGATGTGCGCAGGACTTTTTCTCCCATAGTCATCTCCAGGTTCCTGCTGAGGTCTAATTTTCTCGAGTTTGCTCTTTGGGGGTTAACTGCAGTCAAAGTCTGATGTCTCAATGAGGAATGAGAGACCTTCTGGTTGACCTTGTAGCCCTTTAAGGAACAAGAAGACAGGTGGGGAATTATTTAGTGACTTAGAGATTCACTCCTGGGAACTCTGAAATACAGCCACACAGACTGTGACAAAGCAGGCCCTGGGGGATATTAGAACTAGCTTTAGGTTTGGGTGTGAAGGACTTGGATTTGAATTCTAACTCTGCTACTTATTTGTTGTGTGACCTTGGGCAAGTCCTATCCTCTGGTACTGTGAAATGAAGGGATTGGAGAAAATGAGTTCCAAAGTTTGTTTTCAGTCTAAATCTTATGATCCTATGAATTTTGCTCAAGGAGAAGGCCACCAAAGCCTGAATCAAATTGGCCTTCTTTCCTACCTGTCCTTGATATCAGGCTGGCACAGTTCTGAATGCCAAATGTACTCCTCTGTCAAATAAAACACTTATTCCTGAATTCTTAAGTGTGAACATGAGTCATGAGGCACTAGGCCTTCATGTATGAAAATAGGGGTAGGAGGGGACAGAGGGGATAAGTCTGGGCTCATGTATGATGGTTGTAGGTATATTAATAACAGCTCTGGGGGCTGTGAAGTTGCCTTCTTGACTTTTATGAGGATTAAGTAGAGGCAGTTTGGTATAGGAGAGGCAACTCTGGGGTAGCAGGATGGGCATCAGCTCTGGGGTTAAGAGCCTTGGCTTTGATGCCTGCCACTTACTTTTCCAAGTCTTGGTCAACTCCTACTTGTGACCTTGGGCAAGTCCCTTCCTTTCTCTGGGTCTCTGTAAAATGAGGTGGCTAAAAGAGATTGTCTAAGGCTGTTTCCATCTCCAAATCCTATGGTTCTATAGTCCTGTAATTCTAGAATCAGGCCTTTGCAGTTTTTATGGAGATTAAGTGACTTTGACCTTCTGGGTTCATGTCTGGGTCTGCCTGGCGGGGTTTGGCCCCAGAACTTCTCCTGAGGCTGATGTGAGCAAAGGGATTCAGAAACTCTAAAGCACCATTGAAATGAGAACTTACACTGAGTATTACTGTATTCCCATCTCCTCTGAGCTTGGTCAGAGCTAAATCATAGGCCAGGATTGAGGTTATACACAGTACCCATCCCAGGCACATATGGGGTGTGGGAGAAAGGAACACTGATTCTAGCATTTGGATCCATGAGGTCCAGGGATCAGAACAGGGCCTAGGGGACCCAAGCAATGGGTGCCTCCTTAGCTATCTCATAGCTGGGATATGTGGGATATCTCCTCTGCCTCTAAATATACCTGAAATGATACCATTAAAAGTTAGTTTATTTGGGTAAGGATCCAAGCTTTTGGGACAAGAACTCACTACTTGACAAAAATCACTGGGAAAACTTGAAAGCAGTTTGGCAGAAACTGGGTATAGACCAACATCTCACATGGTTTACCAAGTAAGGTCAAAATGTGTACACATAAAGAGTGATATAATTAGCAAATTAGGGAAGCATGGAGTAGTTTACCTGTCAGATCTATGGAGAAGGGAAGAATTCATGACAAAACAAGAGATAGAGAGCATTATGGGAAGTAAAATGGATACTTCTGATTACATTAAATTAAAAAGTTTTTTCGTAAACAAAACTAATGCAGCCAAGATTAGAAGAAAAGCAGAAAACTGGGTGGGGGGAGGAGTTTACAGCAGGCTTCTTTGCTAAAAGCATTATTTCTCAAATATATAGAGAGCTGAATCAAATTTATAAGAATAGGAGTCACTCCCCAGTTGATAGTTAAAGGACATGAACAGGCAGTTTTTTGAAGAAGAAATCAAAGTTCTCTATGAGCATATGAAAAAATGCTCTAAATCACAATTGGTTAGAGAAAAACAAATTAAAGCAAGTCTGAGGTAACACCTCACACCTATCAGATTGGCTAATATGACAGAAAAGAAAAATGATCAGTGTTAGAGGGGATTTGGAAAAATTGGGACACTAATGTGAACTGAATCAAGCATTCTGGAGAGCAATTTGGAACCATGCCCAAAGGGCTATAAAACAGTGCATACCCTTTGATCCAGCAATATCATTACTAGGTCTGTATCCCAAAGATAAAAAAGGGAGGGTGGGGGTGAGAAAGGACCTATATGTCCAAAAATATTTATAGCAGCTCTTTTTGTGGTGGCAAAGAATTGGAGTTTAAGGGGATGCCCATCCATTGGGGAATGACTGAACAAGTTCTGGCATGTGAGTATGAAGCAATACTATTGTGCTAAAGAACTGGTGAACAGGATACCTTCAGAAAAACTTGGAAAAACTTACATGAACTGTTGTAAAGTGAAATGAGCAGAACCATGGGAACACCGTACACAGTAATAGTATTATCATACAATGATCAACTGTGAATGACTTATCTATTCTCAACAATACAATGATCTAGGATAGTTCCAAGGGACTTATGATGGAAAGTACTGTCCACCTCCAGAGAAAGAACTGATGGAGTCCGAATGAAGATTGAAACATACTTAAAAAAAACTTAATTTTCTTGTTTTTTTTGGGGGGGGGTTGTTTTGCAACATGGCTAATATGGAAATATGTTTTACATGACCGCACATGCATAATCTATATCAAATTGCTCGTCTTCTCAAGTAGGGGAAGGAGATAATTTAAAACTCAAAATTTATTTTAAAATGTTAAAAATTATTTTAACATGTAATTGGAAAAATAAAATTTAAAAATAAAAAAAGATATATTGTTTGCTTTTTCAAGGGGTGAAGAGAGGGACATGAGGAATGGAGAGAATTTGGAACTCAAAATAAAAAAAATAGTACTATTACATATAATTGGGAAACATTTAGCAAAATAAATAAAAATACAGTAAACATTTTTAATTGAAAAAAGTTGATTTATTTGTATTCAGTATGCTTTCTTAAAAATTCAAATATTCTTAGAAGGGGTTCATAAGACTTTTGAAATGGGAGAATTTTAGTGACCATTCAGTCTAAATACTTCATTATACATATTGAAAACTGAGTCCTAGAGAATCTAGGGGACTTGTCTAAAGTCACACAGCTACATTAACAGTAAAGCAACAGGGAAACAACCCCATATCCCTTCTCCCCTCTATCCCATAGTATTTGGGAAATAATCTCAACCACAACTCATGCTGTGGTACAAGGAGTAGCTTAGGCATGGATCCTGGTAGTAGCCACCATGATTTATCATCTCTCCTCCTTTCCCTTTTCCAGGGACAATTGTCTGTAGCCTAGTATTGGCACAGTGACTGATTATGGCCCTGGCCCGGGCATGCTGGGAAATGCAGCCTTCTTAACGTTTGCTGAGCTGAAACCCATCTATCTCTGAGCAGAACAAGCCTGCTCCTTCTCTGGGTCATTTCTCCTGATACTAGAAGCTGTGTCATGTCCCCTTTTTCTCACACCTTTTCTTCTGAGGTTATTTCAGTGGACATGGTGACTGGCCATTTCATCATAGCTACACACACTTAGGCTTGTCCATGGTATGTTTAAAACATGGTGTCCAGACCTCAGCAGATGACTTGGCCAAAGTCAAACCGTGAGTGAGAAGCAGAGCCAGGGCATGGTCTACAGGCATGGGGGCTCTGCCTTTGGGGGTCCCTGCATCATCCCGTACTCTGGGAGCTGTGGTGGGTGGAGGGCAGCAACCTGAGCCCACTGCCTGCTCTTGGCCAGCTCCCTGGCTTGGTGGGTGGTCTAGGCCCAGCTGAGGAGCCCTCGAGAGCCTGCAGGCAGGAGGCAGAGCTTGGCACGCACACCGCCTTGTATCTGAGATAGCTTAATAAAGCATTACATATCTTACCGCTTCCATATTTCATTACAGAGTCCTCTGCATGTGGGCAGACGTAACAAGGTGCAGCTGTGTTTGCCCTGCCTGGTTTCGGGCCCAGGCTGGATTTCTCCGAGAATTCTTTGAAACGAGATAATGAGATGCACACCGAGATAGCAGGCGGGTAATTGGGGCCAGCCACGGGGCCAGGCTGCTGTTACTCCAGGTGTGACTTATTTGGGGATTACAGAGGCCTGGATTGGACTCGGGGAAGGGAGGAGGGAGAGGAAGATGGGTGGGGTAGACCCAGAAGATGTGGCCTGTCTTTAAAACTCAGAGAGGCTACATAGAGTGGCCTTGGACTGGTTTTCTCTCTGGGCCTCAGTTTCCCTAATTGCAAATTGAAGGGGATCTTAGATTTGGTGGCCTCTGAGGTGTCTTCTAATCCCTCAATATGAGGAGGAAAGTAGGGAAAACGAGCAGGTAGGAGAGGAAAAAGGTGAGAAGAAGGAAGGAGCAGAGACTTTTCAGGACCAGTCCTCTGTTCCATTGCCTCACTAGGAATGCAAGGGCTCCCTCAGCCTCCCCTCCCGCCCGGGCTCCCTGTGCCCAGCTCTGAGGACTGAATCCATTCAGGGCAGGGAAACCGTCCTTGTAGTGGTCTGTGACAAAGGCATCAGAGCATTCAAAGACAAACACGAAATGCCCTCTGACCTCAGGGAGATGACAGGTATGCTACAGGAGTAGACAAAAACAAAACAAAACAAAACAAAACCCAAGTTAGTTTGCAAGGGCGTTGGGGAAGGAGCCAGGAGACCTCACTTCCAGACCTTGTTCTGACACTCGCTAGCTGGGTAATCTGCCACAGACCCCTCCTCTATTTTTGCTGCTTTTGTTTCTTGGTCTGGCCCTATGGTTTTATTAGGGCAGCTAGGTGGCATGGATAGAGACCCCAGTCTGGAGTCAGGAAGACTTATCTTCCTGAGTTCAAATCTGACTTCAAATACTTACTAGTTGTGTGACCCTGGACAAGTCATTTGACTCTGCCTCAGTTTCCTCATTTATAGATTGATTTGGAGAAGGAAACGGAAAACCACTCCAATATCTGCTAAGAAAACCCCAAATGGGGGTACAAAGAGTTGAACATGACTGAAAAATGACTGAACAAATGGTTTTATTGGTGTATGGAACCGCTGCTGGGGAAACTCCCTTTACCCAAGTAGATGGGTGCTTTCTCTTCAATTTCTAGGTTTGGAGCATTGCCTGGGGGGGGGGGAGGATTGAGAGGACAAATGATCTGCCCGGGGTCACAATGCTTGGGGGTGTCAGAGGCAAGACTGGACGCTGACTCAGTTCTCTATTACACACCACTGCCTCCTTGCTCTGGTAAATGTGGGTCATGATCTTTGTATTCCATGACACACAGTCATTTATGAGACTTACTAATAGGCTGATTGGATTCTGAGCTGAAAGACACCCTAGAGATCCCCCCATGAGACATTACTAGGGTGGTGCCATAGGGGGTTAGGTCCAGGAAGCTGAACTTGAAGGGTGCTAAAGGCACTTGAAGTCCTTTAGCAGGAGAGTACCATAGGTTGCCTGCTTCCCTCCCTGGCAGCTCTGCCCCAGGTGAGCCCCTCCTCAGCCAGACCGTGGTCCCCTCGTCCTCCCTTCTTCCTGGCAGTGGCCTTCTCAGAAGTGGCTTTAACGTGTTCTCGGCCTCTGTTCCGACTGAGCTCTTGTGCCAACCTGAGGCCACGTTTTATGCTTTTCCTTGGCAGTTACAGGGCACTTCCTACCCCTGCAAAGGCCCAGAGTCACTTGTCCAGGGTCGCACAGCTAGCAGGTTGCACGGTTTGGATTCGTTCCTCTGTGTCTGACTTCGGGGCCTGAATCAGGAGTGATTCCTGTGACGTTTCTGGGTTTGAATCAAGGTTTGAGGCCAAATTTGAACTCAGGCTTCCCTATTCTAGGCCTAGGACCCTATTCACTGAACCACCAGCTGCCTCTAAGGCCAGTGAGTCTGGTCTCAATCTTTCAGGAGGGCCAACCCACAAATTAGGCAAGTAGGTGGTGCCATAGTTCAAGGAGCACTAGGCTTGGAGTCAGGAAGGCCTGAGCTGAAATCTGGCCTCACTCAGATGCTTCCTAGCTGGGTGACCCTGGACAAGTCCCTTAACACTGTTTGCCTTAGTTTCCTCATCTGCAAAATGAGCTAGAGAAGGAAATGGCAAACCACTCCAGTATCTTTGCCAAGAAAACCCCAAATGGGGCCATGAAGAGTCGGATGTGATTGAAACAACTTGAACAGCCCACAAATCATGGCAAGACAAGAGTCAAGAGGACTAGAGATAGCCCAGGATGCAGTGGATCTACCTACCTACCTACCTACCTCCTGATACAAAGCCTCATTCTTCATTCCTTGAAATGAAGAATTACTCTCATTCCTTCTAATACATGCCCCCTGCCCCCTTTCCCCTTATGAACAAACACCAGAAAATGACTGCTGTGGTTTGGAACACGGACCATTGGAACAATGGAACATTACCTTTCTTGCTAACCCTGGCACTTAGCTCAGGGCCTGAAGCTTATAAATGCTGGTTAACTTAACTTCTCCAAACCCTTCCATGGCCCCCTGTTGCCCACTGGGCCAAGTTCAGAATCTTTTGTTTGCCATTCAAGGTCCTTTTCTATCGTATTGCGGAAACCTCTTCTCTACAAGAGCCATTTTCAATTCGTCCTGTCATCAGATGAAGACACAAAGGGTCATAGTGGCTAGAGAACCAGTCTAAAAGCAGGAAGACTTGGGTTCCAGTTCTGCCCCTGACCTGTACTGGCTCACTGACTCCAGGTCCTTCTCAGTGCTCTGGGCAGCTCTCTAGGGTAGGTTGTTTCCTCATCTGGAAGTTCTCTCCATGACTGACATTGTAGTCCATCCCTAGGCATCTCCTTAGACTTGTCTGGGGCCCTCTTAGGTCTGCACCTAGCCCCAGCTGCTCCCTAAGCCCTTAAAGTCCAACCAAAACTCCCCTCCTCCCAGTGAAGGGGTTGAAAGTACTTCTAAGTACATGGTATCCCCTCCTCTCCCTTCCCCACGGGTAGAATGTAAACTCCTTGTGGTCAGGGACTTTCTGTTTTTGTCATTGTCTGCCTGGCAAAACCCAGTGCCTTGTATCCAGTGGATCCTTAGTACGTGCTTGTTGAAGGCAAGTGAAATGGATAGATGAAGGAAGAAAAGAGGAATAGAGAGGAAAGGAGGCTGATAAAGAAAAATGAGAGATTGTGTTGCTTCCTTGAGGCTGGAGAATCAGTTGGAGGATGCCCATGGCCCTGCTTTTCCATTCATCCCTAAAGGGAGAAGCCCCCTCCCCACCCTCCCCTTTGGACACCTGAGCCTAAAGCAGAGGGTAAAGCCAGGACCTTACCTCTGATCCTGTAGGAGGAAGATGTAGCCTTGGGAATGAAGTTGCTCATCTCTCTCTATATGCCTGGCAAGAAATCAAGTCTCCTAGGCTTGAAAAAACATTAATGTTAGTGGCTCTCTAACTTACTAGAGATATTTAGGTGTTGTAGGGGGTACAGTGCTAGGCCTGGATTAAAGAAGACCCGAGTTCAAATCCAGCCTCAGACACTTACTAACTGTGTGACCCTGGGCAAGTCACTTAACCTCTATCTGCCTCAGTTTTCTCAACCATAAAATGGGGATAATAATAGCACCTACCTTTCAGGGTTGTTGTGAGGATCAATGAGATAATGTTTGTAAAGTTCTGAGCACAGTGGCTAGTACATAGTAGGCACTCAATAAATGTTTGTTTTCTTCCTTCTTAAAAATCTAACAAATTCAAAGATGTAATTATTTACAGTGCTTTAGCTGTGAGAAAATTATGGAGAGCCTCACCTTTAACCATCGCTGTTATTGACTCCTCACTTTGGCAATGGAGTCCCACCATTCAGCTCTCAATAGCCCAGTCAGAGCTTCTTCTTACATATTAATAATGTGGGGGTTCTTAATTCTCCATTATAAATTCTCAGGGAATAAGTTCTTGCTGCCATCTTACAGTCTCTCTTGAGCCTCTCCAGGTAACTCTCCAGAAAGACAATGAGAACTCTCCACTATCCTTTAATAGACTCCTTGAAGAATTCTATTTCTTCACAAGAGTTATAACAGTTCTTTTAGGAACAAGGTTGTCTTCATCTTCTTTCTCTTTGTTTTCTCGCAGTTTTCACAAGCTGTCATTCTTAAAAGCACTCCCAGAGTTACAAGGACATTTCCAGCCTCTGAATTCAAAAACCTCTTGAAGAGAAAAAACCTAGCTGTCAGAGGTGAGGAATGATGTCAGAGATGAGGAAACCATAGCTTGGAGAGAGCCATCATGAGGTGCCTAAAGGATCTGTGTGTGGCCCCTAAACTACTTAGTATTACTGTCATGGTTTGGAGAAAGGCACAGAGGGCATTCTCAAACCAGGTCAAACTCCTGAAAGGGCAGGATCTTGGCCCGGAATGGCTCTCTCTAGGAATATCTCTTGCATATCTAACCTCTTTTTGAAGGTCTCCATAGTGGGGGGGGGGGCACCATTCCTTTAAGAAGGTCATTCATCTTTTGGTCAGCTTGAACTATTAGGAAGTTTTTCATTATGCTGAGGCCTTTTTTTCTTTCCAACTTCCACCCACTGTCCAGGTTCTGTGGAACAAATACAATCCCTTGTCTAGGCTGGATCCCTTTTAATTTCCTCAACACAGCACCCATATCACATCAATGGATCTTCGTATGCTATTGATGCAAGGCCCTTCCCTATTCTGATTGCCCTCCGATGGACAGTCTCTTGCTTATCAATGTCCTTCCTAAGTTGGGGAGCTCTGAACTGAACTTCCCATTAGAGATGTCATCTCATGGAGGCAGAGGACACAGGGTCTATCACCTTTCTAGGCCTGGATGTCATGTTTCTTTCAATGAAGTCTAAGACTGCTGTGACCTTGGTCTAACTTAACTGGGTTAGTCACACTTCTGCCTCTGAAAGTCCGTTCCACAAAAGTGTCTCTTGACCTTGGTCAAGTGATCTTTCCTCTCTGAGCTATTTGTAAAATAGGTATAATAATTTTTTTCATTTCTCACCTCTTTGGGTTGGTGCAAGAAAAGTCCTTTATAAGCCTTGAGATGCTATCCAATGTCTGTTATTATTAATCTTGAGTTCTGACTGTAGGGAAGGCCCTGTCTTCAGCATGGAGGGTACAAATGAAATGGGTGTACTCAGGGTACTCTTTGCCTGTAGCTGGGCTCCTTCCAGTTCCCTGTGTTCTATCCTTGGAGCTGGGCCCCTTCTAGGGAGACTTTTGCCATGGTGTTTTCTGGTGGGCCTTGAGTCCTAGATGAGTGATGGGCGACAGAGTCCTTTGAGATGATGCAGGCATCTCTAGGCCCTTATGACATCAGTGCTGGGGGGAACACGGCATCAGATAGGATGGGTTGCCAAACTAGTAAGTAAAGGGCAGTAGACAGAGTGCCGGGCCTAATATCAAGAAGGCTCATCTTCTTGAATCCAAATATGGCCTCACATAGTGACTAACCAAGTGACCCTGGGAAAGTCACTTCACTCTGCCCCAGTTTCCTCACCTGTAAAATGATCTGGAGAAGGAAATGTCAAACCACTCTGATATCTCTGCCAAGAAAACATCAAATGGGGTCAGGAAGACTCAGACACGACTGAAATGACTGCACAACAACAATAAATACCTGATCTACATCGTACATTCATTAACTTTCTGTTCTTAATGTTGGAGATAGGTAGGTAGGTAGATAGATCGATAGACCAGTAGGTGAGTGGATGGATGGATGGATGGATAGGCAGAGACATGGATAGACAGATACTACATCAATAGATGGATAAATAGGTGGATGGATTGAGAGAGATGGGGGGGAGAGGGAAAAGGAGAGGGAGAGAAGCGGGCCAGGGTAGCCTTAGAGTTTCCTAGTTTAGAAATGGATGAGAGAATCAGCACATTGACTTACAGCTGGAAGGGGCCTTTGAGATCATTTAGTTCTAGTTCAATCCTCTCAATTTGTAGATCGAAGAACAATCTCAGAGAAGGGAGGTGACTAGTTCAAGGTCAAACGGTGATATGGCTCTGCCAGAGTTCAAGCCTAGGTCTTTGCAACTGAGACTGAGCCAGGCAGAGGGAGCTGACTCTGTTTCCCCTATTCCAGGGAAAATATATCCAGTCAGGCAAATAAAGGGGCTGTTATGTTTATTAATATGCAAATGATTTTCTGAGAGGATTAGGGATGGGGAGGGGCCAGACCTGGGAGTGGGCTGCCAAGGACTGAAAAATAACTCCAGTTCCTTATCAGGCCATCTCGCTATGATTGACAGGTATTTGCTCCCCTCTTTGACCCAGAACACCAGGCCTCCAAGCGTCCTGAAATGTTTGTAAAGTCTTGAAGCATTTATTGTAAAGTTACTTTTCCCTGAAGGGACAGTCTGGCCAGATCCCCAGCCTGAGCCCCCCAAAGCAAACAGACGCTTGCTATTTTGGTGAGCCCTTGGGCTTGAAGGGCAGTACCCAGGACAACCCTGGCCTTCCCTCCCTACCCTGGCCAGGTGACAAGTGGGCACGGTTCCAGAGTACTGAGCTGGGCATGCAGCCCCTTCGGAGCCCCTGGTGGGTCCTAGGCCAAGAAGGAGGCCAAGGAATCCTGATCAAACCCTTCCTTCTCACAGGCATTAGGACTGGAAGAAGTAAAGTTATAGGTGGGAGCCAGGGATAACGGGCAATGGGCTCCTGAAATGCTTGTCCTGGCCCAGTCCTCAGTCTGTGGGGGACCCAGCTCAGGACAAGAGCCAATCAGGGTGCTCAGGAGCACATAACCTTCCTTAACCTGGAAAACTTGGGTTGGATTTGAAGTCAGGAGCCTTGGGTAAAAATCTTGGCTTTGCTATTTACAAGTGGTGAGACTTTGCAAGGGGATGGCCCAGTCACACACTCTCTCTGGGTCTAACGAGGGCATTTGTGTGGATGGTCTCTAAAAACCCTTTCAGCTACAAGGCTATATAATTCTACCATTCCTCCTCCATGCTTAGGGAGGATAGAGCATGGGACCTGGAGTCAGGAAGGGCTGTGTTCAATTCATACCTCAGACACTATGCAAATAACTTGGAGCCAGACTTTGAACAGTTTCCTCATCTGGAAATAATAATAATGTTTATAGAACATTTTAGGTCTGCAAAATACTTTGCACATTTTGTCTCATTTTATCTTCACAACAACCCTGGGAGGTAGGTGTTGTTATCATCCCCATTTTACAGATGAGGAAACTGGGGCAGACAGGTTAAGTGATCTGTCCATGGTCCTGTACCTAGTTAGAATCTGAGGCCAGATTTGAAGCTGTCTTCCTGATTCCAGGTCCAGTGCTCCATCCACCCTCCACCCCATGACCTATGAGAGAGGTGGACAAGGTGAGAGACCAGGTGACTAATGAGGTCCTATCCAATTCTAAATCTATAATTCAGTGAAAAGAGACCTGAATTTGAGATCAGAAGAGCTACAGGATGTATCCCACCACGACTCTACCTTGTCTGTGTGACCTTGGACAAGTATCTTGTCCATGCATCCCTTATGTGTAAAATCAGGTGGAGATTTGACTCAAAGATATGGACTACCCCTCCCAATTTTAAATCAATGACTCTGGGCAATATCTACCTGTCCTTCAGGTCCTTGGGAGGCCCAATTTGAGCGAGTTTTGCTTCCTCTGGGAAGCCCCATTCTCTGACTGCTATAGTAGAAAGGGCCCAGGGCTCCTTTAGAACTTTCTGTGGCTCCTCTGTTTTTCTAGGATGAAAGGAAAACTTTTCAGCCTGGTCACACCAGCCTACTTCCTTGCTGCTCCTTGAGCATGTGGGTGCTCCATCTCCCCACTATGTGCCTTTGTATCAGCTGTACCCCATGTCTGGAAGATACTCCCTCCTCACCAGCTTCCTTTTCTTCCTACCAGACCCACCCCAAATGCCCCTGCTTGCAAGAGTACTTTCTCGGTCCCCTCCCCGACTTCTAGTTCCTTCCTTCTGACGTTACCTTCCATCTCTTCAGAGGGTTGGTTCCATATTGTCTCCTGGACTAGGCCGTGGGCCCTTGGAGAAGGGGTTTCTTGTTTTTGCCTTTTTTTTGTATCCTTGGCACTTAGCACAGTGCCTGACACGCTTAATAAATGGCAGTTCACTGACTGAAAAACTCATGACCTGGTGACAATCTGCCATCATCACGTCCCCTACACTGCCCTTGGCTGGCAAGAGGCAATTTCCTTTACCATGTCATCTCCAATCCGACTCTCCCTTCCCTGAATTACTGAGTATCCTAAGGGGCATGAGTAGGCAGTGAGGTCTGGCTTTTCTCATTGGCATGGGATGACCCTCCAGCATGGAGACGGGATTCTCTCCTGGCTGGTTTTGTTTCTAATCTTTCCCTGTGGGTGAGTCTTGTCTTCCCAGTTAGTCTGGGAGCTCTCCGAGGACCCAGAGACAAAGGTCTTCCTTTCCCTGATAAACTAGATGGAGAAACAAGGAAGTAAAGAGGGGATCATTAGCTGATGAGAGGAGAGAGAGAGATAAGGGGTTAATAACCCACATTTCTGAGAACTCCTAGACTTAATATGTACGCATAGTAATCCCATGGAGTAGAAGTACAAGGATTATTGTACCCCTTTGACAAAGGGGGAGACTGAGGCTCAATGACGTAGAGAAATGACACAGTGACAGTATGTGAACTGAGACCCGGAGTCATGTCTTATCATTCCAATACTAATGCTCATTGTGCTCTGACATTTTCCATCTATATGAAATAGTACCTCTGTGCCCAATCCCATCCCCTCATCTTAGACTAATAGTCACTACCTGCAATTCAGTGCAAGTGTAATGGGCCCTTCTTGCCTCCAGGTTTCTCTCTTGGCCCCTCCACCCTCCATAAAGCTATCAGAACAATCATCCTAAAGAAAAGGCTGACCCTGATCAGGAAACTCCATGGCTAATCGTAGCTCCTAAGACCACATCAACTGCCTATCTTGGCACTGACGTCCCTTCACATTCTGGCTCCGGACCATCTTTTTAGGCCTATTCTATATCACCCCCTTTCAAGATGGAAGATCTCTTAGAGGAGAGGGTTGGGAGTCATACGGGCTGAGAAGGCGTGGATGGGTTGCAATCAGCACTGTAGGAGGGAACATCCAACTGGACAATATCATGAAGTTATTGATTTAGTGATGTATAAGTGTAAGCTTGAGAGCTGGAAAGAATCTGAGAGAGAACTTCAAACCTGTCCATCTTGTTTTACAGAGGCAGGATCCGAACCCACACCTTCCTAATGCTAAGGTCAGATTTTTAGGCCCCACACCACCCTGTCTCTACCTCTCTCTCCCAGCAGTTATTTTGAATGAAAAGCTTATGACTTGCCTTACAGGGTCATTTCTCCTTCTCTCAAATACCTCCCATGAATAGGACCCCACTCCCTTTTGAGGCAGTCCACTCCATCACTGACCAGCTCTGATGATGAGAAAGTTCCGCCTGATATGGAAGGAAATCTGCCTTCCTGGGACTTGGAGCCACAGCACTCCAGAAGGTCAGAGCAGGAAGAGACCTTGAAGGAGTCTGGCTGACCATCCTCATTTTACAGACAGGAAAGCTGAGGCCCAGAAGAAGGAAGACCCTCGTACAAGGCCAGATTCAGAGCCTTTGGACCCAGAGAGCACCCACGGATGGGGAAGGAAGAGGGCTAGCACCTCCTTCAATTATTTGCCTTAGGTATCTGTGGGGTGAAAGAAAGGCCTGCTTCCTTCTCGGCGCTAAATTGTCTGCTGCTGGTGAGACGTGACATCAATAACCAAGAATTGCCGCTCTCCCTCAAGATGAAAGGTGCCGCTCCCAGCCGGGCAATGACTGTAATTAGTGGCCATTCTGAAGACTTAAGAGTGCAGGCTGAAATGGAGAACAGGAGGGGAGGCTAACCTCTCAGGCCTCCTTCATCTCAGGTCTAACGGCACTGGTCTGTCCTTGGCTACTCTGCATGAGGGATGTGATGGGCCTGGCTGAGAGCATGGAGGGATCTCAGGGAGCGTCTGGTCTAATGCCCTCCTTTTACAGAAGAGGAGACTGAGGCCCAGAGGAGGGGGGAGGGCTGCCCAGGATCACACAGGTACCAGCAACAGCTGTAGCTACTTTTAGAGAACACTTTATGTACACAGTCTCCCTAGACCCTCACAACAAACAGTACAGTGAAACAGGCACTATGGATATTTGTATACATACAGATGTAAACCCATTTCATGGATAGAGAAACTGAGAATCTGAGAGCTTAGGGGAATTTCCTAGGGACACACATCTAGTGCCTGAGGTGGGACTGGAACCCAGATCCTCCTGCCGCAAGATCAGCACAGCATCCACCACACCATGCACGCTCCAACTGAACGAGGTGGTGGCAGAGTCAGCCCTGCTGGCTCTAGATCACGCACCTTTTCTCTTGTATCTCAGTCTCCCTATAATCCCTGTGCTGGGGAGACCTCTGAAGGTTCTATTCTAACTTCTTTCCTAGTGCGGGCATCTCCCCTTAACGTCCCTCTGATTGAAGGTCCGGTAATGGGGGACTCTACTTCCCAGGCCAGTTCATTCCCCTCAGACTGCTCTCATTATTCTGAAGCTTTCCTTTAGAACAAGCCTGAATCTGCGGCTTTATAATATCCCTCAATCCCAAGGGGCCAAGTAGGATCATTCTCATCTCTCAATTTCTCATCTCACTGGAGGGATTTGGAGAGCTCTCCAAATAATTTCATCGTCTTGGTCAGCCTCCCTTGGATATACTCCTGGTGATCGAGGCTGTGAAGCAGCCTGGGGGGTGGGGAAGAGCTTTGACCTGATATCAGGTATCAAGTCCAAAGCAGGCTCATCATCTACCTCCCTGTGACTGTGACTGCAGAAGCCTCCATCATCCTCTCTGTCACTCACACTCAAAGTCTTGGGGTCATCTTCTCCTGAGGTGGCAGGAGATGGCACCTCATCCAGGTGGGTCAAACCTCTCTGCTGCCCCCCTGATCTTGGCAGAGACGTGTGGAGAAGGAGCCCTGCCACCACCACCAGTTACCACTGACTGGCAGCCCACGACCTGTGTCCCTCTCACTCAGCTGTCATGGGGGTGGGAGAGGGAACCCCCAGGGACATGTTGCCTGGCAACTACTCCTTGCGGGTGCTGAACCCCCACCTCCTCAGCAGCTACAACTAGTGAAGAACTGGAAAGTCCTTGGTGTTGTCAAAGGCCGTAATGTCAGAAGCAGCTGTGGCTTCATTACTGGGAGTGACCCTAACAAAGATAGGTGGGCATCTCCTTTACCGCCACATCCTGAAGACCATGGGCTTTTGCTCTGGTTGTTGTATAGCTGTGTCCATCCTGTCTGGGGACTTTTCTTAGCAGAGACACTGGAGCGGTTTGCCATTTTCTTCTCCAGGTCATTTTACACATGAGGAAACTGAGGCAAACAGGGTGAAGTGACTTGCCCAGGATCACCCAGCTAGTAAGTGTCTGAGGTCAAATTTGAACTCAGGAAGATGAGCCTACTCAATTCTAGGCCCAGTGCTCTATTCAGTTATGTGCCAGGCACAGTGCCAAACACTGGGGATACAAAATACCCCAGAAAGAAACAGCTTACACTTGGATGTCAAGAAACCCTTGCTACCAATCAGAGTTGTCTCAAAGGGGAATGGGATACCTCTGGGGAGGGGGGTGTCCCCTTCCGCTGAGATCTGCATTCAAAGGCTGAATAACCACTGGTCAAGAAGGGGGGAGAATGGGTTCCTGTCAAGGCAGGGGTTGGACTCAGTGCCTCTGAGGACCCTTCCAGCCCTGTCACTGGAGGGAATAGAAAGCTGGAATACCTGGGTGTAAGTCCCTTCTCTGACACCTACTCTCTGTGCAACTCTGAGCAAATGTGTGAACCTCTCTGAACCTCAGTTTCCCCATCTATAAAATAGGAAAATAACAGCACTTACCTCACAGGTGTGGGATCAAAATGAGACAGCAGGTGTAGAACACTTTGCAACCTTAGAGCAGTATACATTATTGCTTCTGATTCTGTGGAAGCAGGTTATGGTGGGGATGGGGAGTATGTGGATGGGCATCAAAGAATGGCACTTTCTGTCTCTTGACTTTGAGTTATTTGCCTGGCTGCTCTCCCCTCTCATCTCTGACTCTTGGCTTCCTTCAAGTCTCAGCTAAATTCCCACCTTCTCCAGGATAGCTCTCCCAATCCCTCTTAATTCTAGCCCCTTCCTTCTGCTGATTAGCTCCAATTTATCCTGTGTCTATCCTGTTTGTACAGAGCAGCTTGCAGGTTACCTCCTCCATTAGACTGGGAGCTCCTAGAGGGCAGGAGCTGTCTTTCACCTGTTTTTGTATCTCCAGCTCTTAGCACAGCGCCTGAAACATAGTAGGTGCTTAATAAATGCTTATCAAACAACTGATTTACACTCCAGGCTGCCTGACGGTCAGAAAACTGACATGGGAAAGAAATGTTTTCCTTTCCCAGTTGGATGTCATTAATTCACTGATTTATAGAGTGTCAGCGCTGGGATGGATCTCAGGGATCAGTGTGTCCAGCCCTCTTGTTTTATGGATGAGGAAACTGAAGCTTAGAGAGAAGGGGTTTGTCCAACATCAGCCCGTGAGCTTGGGGCCAGATGGGAGCAGAGTCCAACCCCCCCCCCTCCCCGATTTCGTTTGCCCATCTTGCCCTCACAGACCCAGCAATCAAGAGAATGGCCGGCTGCTGTGACTGAAGGGCTGCCCATCATCAGAGCTTCAGACAGCCTGTCCCAGACAGGGCAGCCCCTTCCTCTGGCAGGTAGCACTCTTACTTGGGCAGTGACCTATGCCCTGTGCCCAGGTAATGAGCATTTTCCTGAAATATACTCTGGTGCTTTGGCTTCCTCTGTGAGTCACAGAGATCATTGATTCCTAGCTGGAAGGGACGGTGGAGTTCATCTGGTCCAATGCTTTCATTTTACAGAGAAGGAAACTGAGGTCCAGATAGGGGAGGGGACTTGTTCGTGGTCATACAGCTTGGAAGTAGCAAGTACATCGTCAGGGACAGGGCAGAGGGAGATAGCCCATCTTCTCTTTTAGAAGGATAACCCCACCTCTAGTCTGCTTGATTGTCAGGACAGGCCATCCCTTCTCTTTACTTCGCTTTCTTCTCTAGGGCGCTGGGATTCACATTCATCTGAGGTCATTGTCAAAGAGGAAAGAAAGCTCTTCTCTTCGGCTGGCATCCACCCCCAGAATCTCATTAAAGCCTCAGAGAAGGTATCTGGGCATGTGTAGTTTTAGAGTGACTCAATACACTAGCTCTTCCAGAGAGTCCCCTTTCAAACCCCAAACTAATTCCATGGGTTGTGGAATTTGGGGTTGGGTGCGGGGAGGAATGAGTTTTTTTTTTTTAAAGAATCACTTCTAATAGGTCATAAAAAGCCAGGGCAGATCGATAACCCCCCAATTTACAGATGAAGAAATTCTTTAATGGAAGGGGACTTACCCAAGAGCACAGAGTTAGTCAGTAGTAGAATGGGACTGAACTCAGGTCTCTTGGTTCCCAGTCCAGACTCTTCCTTGTCACAGGGTGTGGGGTGAGAAATAGACCTCAGAGGAAAGTTAATTTGCACATGGGGGGAGTGAGATTCAGAGATGTTCTGTACCTTGTCCAACATTGCTCAGTAACTGCACACAGCATGAGGATGAGAACCTAGGGCTGGGGCTTCCAAGCCAGGCTTGTAGGATTTCGGAAATTAGATACTTAACATCAAATCCTTGGGAGATATCCAACCACCTCTCATTTTAAAGGGGAGGAGACTGCAGTTCAGAGTCAGTAAGTGATCTGTCCACAGGAGGAGACAGGATTTCAGCCCAGGCTTTCTGTATCCCAAGTCTAGCACTCTGCCTGCAAGTCCATGATACTTTTACCAGTGCAAGGAAGTCGCAGAGGTGCAGACTTTGGCTTAAAAAGGGCATCTTAGAGCTGTACCAAAATGGGATGGGCTGCCTGGGGAGGGGGTGGCTGCCCTCTTACTGAGGGTCTTCCAACAAAGGCTAGATAGATGGCTCAGAGTGAGTGTAAATAGTAATTGTTTGTTTTGATTCTGAGGGTCTTTCCTACCTGGATTGATTTTTTTTTGGTTGGATAAAAGAGGTCATTCTTTGCCTAATTTCTTACCTAACTTTAATCACTGAATGGGCATTTCCTTAGTCAAACTGAGACCTGGGAAAGACCTTAGCTTAAAAAGGCCAAGGTCTCCCACTGCATCCAGGGCCATCTCCTGGTCTATATCTTGCCACTGGACCCAAATGGTTCCAGAGGAGAAAGTGAGGCTGGTAACTTTGCACAACCCTGCCTCACTGAAGTCCAATTCCCTTGCAAGTCATGATATCACCTTCCTGATGCCATGAGGATGAAGGATAAACAACAGATAGTCACTGTCTGGTGTGTGGTAGAGGAGACTTTTGCTCATGTTAGGGCCTGTGACATCCTTTCCAACTCTGAGATTCTGAGAAACAGGGCCAGAGACAGGAAAGGACATATCCAAGATCACAGAGGACTAAACGGCAGGTTTGACATTCAAACTTCCGACTCCAAGTCTTTCTGTGTTACCAAGAACCCAGATGATTTTATAGATGAAGCAAGCAAGACCTGGAGAGGGGAAGCTCCTGCCCAAGATCACACAAGCCCAGAGCTGGGCTTCAAACCCAGGTCTCCTGCCCCCTTCCCCGCCCCCCCCCCCCCCCGCCTAGTATTTTCTAGGCAGTTTCTTCTCGTTCTAGGCCAGGGGTGGGTTGGGGGTGGTAGTGGAGAACATCTTCTCAGCTGGGGAGTGTTTATTTAGAAAGCCAGGGTGAGTGGCCTTCTGAGGGCCTTGTCCCTGGGGCCCTGAGAAAGCCTTGCAGGACCTGGAGTGGGAGTGATGGGGGGAAGGCTTTTCTAAATATTGTTTTAAATTGATCGATGTCCCACCAGGCGGAAAACGGGGAGGCATTTTTCATACATTCAAAACAATACGTTCTCGGGGCCCGCTCCAATTACTTTACATTTCTGGAATAACAAACAGCCCAGTGAAGACGCTGTTTGAAGACAGTTCTGCCGGCAAAATCATTCGTCATCGTTCAGGGCGTTTGGATAAATAGAGGATCAATGGTCCCCCAAACAGAGCTCTCCGAGGTGTTTTCACAAGGCCACTTACGTGTCAAGCAGACTTATTAGATGTGAGGGCAGCGATTATTTGTACAAAGTCCAATGAACATGTGCAGCAATATTGTAAAATGTTTATTAGTCTAGCGTGTGCAGAATTTTCCTAAAATATAGCGGGTTCTCGGCTTGCATTTAATGTGGTGTTAGGGATGATCTCACATCCTTCCAAGCCTATTTCCAGCTTAAGCAGAGGGAACCGTGTGTTTGTAGATCCCGAGGATGAAAACATTATCGGGCAAAAATATGTTCCTTGCCATAAAACCTGTTGGAGTTTGGGAGGGAAGGGGGCAGCTGATGGCCCAGCCACAGTTTGTTGGATACAGGAGATGGGGGTGGGGCTCCTAGGAGAGTGGGAACAGCCAAGAGGTGGGAAACAGGAGGTGAGGGCTTGGGAAAGAGACCTCAAGAAGACCTGAGTTTGGATTCCACTTATCCCTGGCACTTACCTTGAACAAGCCATATCCATTCAATCTGCCTTAGTTCCTTATCTATAGCATGTAGGGATTGGGCTAGAGAGATAGATGGATTGATGAAGCATTTATTAAATGCTTATTGTGTGTCAGACACTGTGCTGAGCTCTAGGACCACAATACAAGTCAAAAGAAGGACAGCCCCTCCCCTCAAGAGGCTTATATTCTAATGGGGGGAGACAACATATAAAAAGGAGAACAGAAAAGGGCATGGAAGGGAAAGGAGGAGGAGAACAGAGAGTCCCGAACAGCTCTAAGAGAGATAGGAGTGTGGCTGGCCTGAGAACTTCCTTCATACACGTGCTGAGCAGGAGCTCACCCATCCAAGCAAGGCACCACAGGGTGGAGGCATCTCCAAGGTGAGATGAGACAATCCCTATGACTCTTTCTAGCATGGACCGCCCCGCCCCTCTATGTTCTAGTACCAGCCCTGCCTCACCCTCCCTGTACAGTCTGAGATGACTCAGTATGATTATAGAATTGAGAGTTTGGAGGGAATTTAGTGAATTTGGTCCAATCATCTCATTTTACAGAGAAGGAAACTGAGACCTGGAGAAGTTAACAGACTTGCTGAAGGTAACACACTTAGTAAATAGCGGAGCCATGATTTGGGACCTAAATCTTCTGACTTAATTTCCCCATTTATAAATGAGAAAGCACAGAGCCTGGAGTCAGTAAGACCTGAGTTCAAATCTGGCCTCAGATACTAGCTGTGTGACCCTGGACAAGTCATTTAACCCTGTTGGCTTCACTTTCCTTATCTGTAAAATGAGCTGGAGAAGGAAATGGCAAACCACTCCAGTATTTTTGCCAAGAAAATCCCAAATGGGGTCACAGAGAGTTGGACACTACTGAAAAAGATTGAACAGCAACAATAAAATAAGGGAATTGCATATTTTCCTAAAGTTCAAGTCATTCCCTACGGCATTCCAGTGGCTCCCTGTTACCTACAGTGTCAAATATAAAGTTCTCTCTTGGGCTTTCAAGGCCTTCGTGGAATGGCTCTTGCCACCTCTGCAGCCTTCTTTCACTTTCTTACCCCTCATGCATGCCAAGGTCCAGCCCTCTTTGCCTTGTTCCTGTTCCTCACGCACAGCCCTCCATCTGTCATCTCGGTCCATTTGCATCAGCTGCTTTCTCTGCCTGGGATACCTTCCCTCTACATCTCTGCTGCTTGGAGTCCTGGGCTGCTTTGAAAGCTCACTTTAAGGTCCACCTCCTAGAAGCGACTTTTCTTGACTCCTCCCCATGGGCTAATATTTCCCCCGTCACCAGTTATCTTCGATCTCCAGCTGGCTCCCAATTAATTCAAGTTTAAATAACATGAAATTCAATTTAGTGCAAATTATAAAAAATCAGGTGCATTCATTCAAACCATGCAATGTCTAGGACCTCGTTGAGGGTTTATTATTATTATTATTTTTTGCCATGCCCCTGCATCATCAGTTGGTCCTTGCGTGTGGATGGGATGTGCTGCTACATGCCACGTTGCCAACAGTTGTGTCAATTTCCTTTAATCCCTTGGCAAATTGGAAAGAGGGAGGAATGCTTCAGGTGGAAACACTGAGGGCTCCCCAAAAGAGGCTTGTTATTACATCAGAGCAAAAATTGATGTAATGGAACGCACGAATGTGGTCATAACCTTAAAAGAGGGCTGAGATATCAGAATGCCTCTACCCACAGAATTCCAAAAAATACATAGGTAAGATAAAAGAAAGAAAAGAGACAAGGCACATGGGAATTTTGTGTTCTGCAGATACAAGGAATACAAGAGAAACAGAACCCCCCTCAGCTAGGTGGGTGGAAGATGGCAACCATCAACGAATTCCTCTTAGCAGAGCAGTCACTCAGACAAAAGCTTCAAATTTGCTTAAGGCAGTGAAGGAAAATGGACATGCAGTGGGTGGAGGAGAATCTTCATTGCAAACTGGGTTGGTTCTACCGCTTTAAAAACTGAATTCCATTGCATGATGTTAAAATTTCTGGAGAGCCAACCGACCAGTGCAGATGAGGACGTGGCAGCTAATTACAGCTTGATGTTTTGAAGAAGATAATTGAAGAAGGTGGAAACACGTATGAACAGAATTTCAAATGTTAGCTAAAATGGCTTCTTGCTGGTAAAGGATTTCTAGATTTTACTTTTCTAAGGAAAAAAAAAAACCCTCACCATAACCTGGATTTAAAGGGAGGTGATGCAGAGGGGGATTTTAAATGAAAACCAATGCTTGTTTATGGGTCTCGAAATCCTCCAAGTCTTGAGAGGCTACGGCCATTCATCACTTCTAGCTCTTTCGTGGTCAAATAAGGAGGCACGAGCGATGAAAGATGATTTGGAGAACAGTTTTCCAGTTAGTTATTTTAGCCCAGCTGTTGAAAAATATTGCAAGGACAACACTATCTGGTTTGAAGTATTACTGATTTTGGATAATGCCCCAGCTCATTACCTTAGTGAACTTGCGAATTCACTAAAACTCTGGGTACCTGCGTTACTAGGTTACGCCTGAGGATTTAAAGAAAGGGAAGACCATTCCGCCTGTGATGCTGAAATATTTTAAACGACAACTCTAATGTTTTCATCATCTTGTCGGTGTGGGCTTATATTCAGCACCATAATAGTCATTAATTTTTGAATTTGCTTTCTATAATTACTGTTTTGTAATAAATGAACCAGAAACACATTTTTCTTCTCTTTTGCTGTTATAGTACATGGAATACAAAAAATAATACAAATAAAAATGTATTCTAAAATTTTTAATTGTCTATTTCATTGGATTGGAACTAATTACTATATTTTATACGTAATTGTAACTTCCAATAGTGAAATTTTGAATAGTGTGACTACTTCCAGAGACTCATTATCTGCACTAATTGGGACCTAGCTGTATTTTGCATATGCTTTTATATGTAGATTTTGTCTCCCTAAGTGCTGGGCTTGCTTTCCCCTCGTCCCTTGTCCCAGAGACCAGCAGAGTACCTAACCCATAGTAGGACCTTAAGATAAGCTCATTGAATGATTTTAGGACTGATTTTGTGTGATTCTCAAGTCTGCCTTCAATTTACTGTATTACCTTGGGCAAGTGGCTTATTCTCTCCGGGCCTCAAAAAAAAAGGGGGGGGGGGGTCAGACTAGATTCACTTGTAAGGAACTTGTTTCTAGTTCTGACATTCTGTGATATGAAAATCTGCCCTGGCCCAGGGAGTTAGGATGACTAGCTAAAATGGAGATTGTTAACCTCTGCCCTGCCTCCCTCACAGGACTGTGGGAGGATCAGGCAGAAGAATGAACTTGTGTTTTGAGAAGCAAAAAGTACTTGGCAAAATGTTTACTTTTGGATAACATAATGGTGGAGCTGGGAGAGACCTTCCAGGCAATGTTGTCAAATTCCTTCATCTTACAAATGAGGAAACTGAGGCTTAGAGAGGCTAAATGAGGCAGGCTCGGGGTCAGTTGGGTTCTACTAAGTGATTGACAGGTAGGAAGTAGCAGATGTCACCAATCCAACTTTTGTCCCTCCCCCCACCCCCCCAATCTCCCATCCTTCCTACTGCTGAGGACAGCACAAGGATCAAAGAAGGGAAACTTTGGGGGTGAGGTGGAAGGCAGAGGAGGAGAGGAGGGTTCAGTTTAATGTAAAGATCTTCCAAGCAGCCAGAGCTACCCTGAAATGGGATAGAAAGATGGTAGAGAGTGAACTCCCTATCCCTGGAGGTATGCAATCAGACCTTGTCAGCATGGCCCTAGACAAGCTTGCTACCCTAGACCCCACTCCGACTTGCTGGGATTTCCCCAACCCCACAGATATCAACACTGACCCCTACTCAACCTGTCTGAGGAGACGGGAGTCCTTTGAAACACCACCACAGGACTCCTGGCCCAGGGTTTTTATTATGTCCTAGGATGGAAGGGAAAAAACCAGCTGGCTCTTGGAGTGTCCCAATGGAAAGTCTCCTTGTGTCAGAAATCAGTCTCTTCTGTGGCTTGACTAAAGGGCCTTGAGGTGGTGCTGTCCTTCACTGATTTTCAGGGTTGGAAGGGACATCAGCAGCCAAATGGTCACCCAAGCTGTGCTCAAAAATCTCTAGTGTGGGAAGACTCAAAGCTCCCAGACAAGCCGGGCCCTGCTGCTTCCATCCTGCAATGGCTCTCAATGTGAAGATGTTTTTCCCAATGTCCAGTCTCAATCTGGCTCTCAGCCATGTTCACCCATTCCTCCTGGTTGTGTCTGACAGACCTGGCTATAGAACAAGTCTGGCCTCTCCTTCACATCACAGCCTTCCCATACTTGAAGATAATTATGATCTCTTTCCCCTCCCTCACCCCAGTCTTCTCTTGTCTAGGGTAAACATCCTCAGCTTTTCCAACTGGTCCTCATTTGGCATAAACTGGGGTCCCTTCATCAGTCTGGCAGGGTGGGGGTTACCTTGGGACTGTCCTAATGGCTGGCATGGCCCAGGGGGGATGCTTGGGCAGACTTACTGCCTCCTGAGCTCTCTTCCAACTGTGAAGCCCAGCTCTGCCAATTTCTGTCCAGGTGACCTTGGGCAAGTAACATGCCCTTTTCTGAGCTTTCTTTCTCTCAATTGCAAGAGATTCTTTCCAGTCTTCAATCTCTGATCCTTTGACTGGGAATGGGGAGCTCACTGTTTTCTAAGGCACATGGACCATTGCTGGCCAGCTCAGAATCAGTTTAGACTCATCTCCTTTATCTCTGTTGCACTACTTTTCTTCCTTCAATGCTCAGGTCCACATACTCCCTCCTCCAGGGAGACTTCCCTGATTTTTCCCTGATGAACATAATCTTTCCTGAAACTTTCTTAGAAGAATCTCTTTTGCTGCTATAAGCTTTGATTTGATCATAATAATTAGGATAGCTAACATTTCTTTTTTTTCACAATGATGTTATTTTATTTACTTATTGACTATTTTTAAAATTTCATTTAAATTTTTTTTTAGTTTTCAACATTCACTTTTGTAAGATTTTGAGTTCCAAATTTTTTTTCTCCCTCCCTCCACCTTCCCCAAGAAGGCATGCAATCTGATATAGGATAGCTAGCTAATATTTCTACAACACTTACTATGTTCCAGGCCCTGTGCTAAGTGCTTTACAACTATTATCCCATTTGATTCTCACAACAATCCTGGGAAGTAGGTGTTATTAGTGTCCTTATTTTACAGATGAGGAAACTGAGGCAAACAGAAGTTAAGTGACTTGCCCAGGGTCACACAGCTAGTGGGTGTCTGAGACTAGATTTGAACTCAGGTCTTCCAGACTCCAGGCCCAGCACTCTATCCACTGTACCACCTGGGTGCATTAAGGGAGAGAACACTAGTGACAGTATCCTGGGAGTGGGAAAGGATTCTAGAAGGACACAGCCCTTAAAAGGATCCTTGAATTTATTATATTCAGCAGAAGTGAAGAGGGATCAAATTCCAGGCCTGTGCAAAGACTTGGAGGTGGTAGATGAGACAAAGGTTCAAGGAAGAGCAAATAGACCAGTTTGAATCAAAACTATGGAGTGAGTGAGGAGGTGAAAAAGACGTCTGGAGAGATAGGCCAGAGCCAGCTGGAGAGGGATTTTAAATGCCAAACCACAGGGCATTTATTTTTCCCTAGAAGTAATAGGGAGCCTGGAGCTTCTTGAGGAGGGGAGTAACTTGGTCAGGCCTGTGCTTCTCAAGTATCAGTTTGATCTTGGAGTATAATAGGATCAGAGCCTGTGATTTCGTTAATAAAGAGACTCCTGAATGAGGAAACTCCCCGTAGAAATGCAGGCCAGCCGCTTCTTTGAGACTTTCTGGCTTTAATAGAGCTGTCAGAACCTCGAACACAGAACTTGGCCATAGGCTGGAGATGCTGCTGGGGTCTTTGGGAAGAGATGAACTCTTGGGGAAAAGCACAAGGAGTCTGAGGCTCTGGGCTCACCCTTGGCTCTGCTTAACCCTTACTTACTCTGGCCTCTTCACCTCCTCTCCTGTCAGAGGTTCAGTGGGTAGGGGCCTGGACCTGAGGTCAGGAAGGACTGGGTTCAAATCCCACCTCAGATGCTTAACCCTTTTGTGCCCCTGGGCATAACATATCACTTAACCTCAGTTTTTCCATCTGTAAAATGGACCTGATGGGTTCTAAGGCCCCTTGTCACTATGATCTTCTGCTTGTACTTGGTGCAGGGTCTGGGGGCAGTGCATGGAAAATGTGTTATATTTGATCTTAGCCTGAAGGGGCCAGGAAAGTCCAAAGGAAGGGAAGAAATCCAAAATGCAGAGAGCAGAGAGGCAAGAATCCATCCCTGACTGTAGGCAGGTAGGGCCTCGTCACTTCTGTTGTAGAGAGGAAGCCACTGAGGCTCCCAAGGGCCCAGGACCAGGCTGAAGGGCCACCAGTGATGCAGGGGAGGAGCCAGACCCAGAGCCCAGGCCTCCTTGGGCTGCTGCTCCTGGATTCATGAGATCTGATGTGATCTCTCTCCAGCCTGTGTGGCCTCGGCCTTCCTTGCCTGTTTGAACAGCCGACTTCCTGTGGGAGAGTCCAAGAGGGGCTGCTATTGATTGCTGGCCCTCCCCAGACCTACCAGCCACCCTCAGCTGCAGCCCCAGCCGGCCCCTGCTGGCCCTCCCTGCCTGCTCTCCACCCTGCGGCCCTACAATGGTCCTTTGTCCAGCCCGGCTCCTGGGACCCTGGCAGGGCCACAGATCAGGCCTCCGATGTTTTCCTTTCTTCCCGGGTGGAAGTTTGGATGACTTCATGTGTGCTTTTGATGCCTTTCCCTCCTCCTTCCCTCCTGGGCAGCCATGGAAAGAGTCGTGGCTTTCCAGCCGCAGGAGTTGGGTCTGAGCGCTGGCTCGCCTTGTGACCTTGGGTCAGTCCCTTCTCTCTTTGGGACTCAGTTGCCTGCTCTGTAAAATGAAGGGGTTGGATTGAATGAGCACATTGGCCTGAAAGACCTGAGTTTGAATCCTGCCTCTGACACTTCCTATCTGTGTGGCCCTGGACAAGTCATTTCATTCTACGGACCTTGGGCACTTATCTGTGAAATGAAGAGGTGAGATTTCATGGCCAGTGAGACCCCTTTCAGATGGAAATCTATGATCGATGAGCCTATGAAAGGTGGTTTAATTGTTTTTTATTCAGTCTCCCCCAAAGTGTAGTGAATGGGCTGCACTTAGTGGTAGAAACAAATACAATGATGATGATGACTGAGATTCTTATAGCCCTTTGAGTACTTAAGTTCATTTGATTCTCACAACGGCCCTGGAAAGGGGGGTTCCCAGTTCACATATGTGGAAACTCAGTCTCTGGTGATTTGCCGGAGTGGGGGCGGGGGTCACTGTAGGTAGAAAGTGGCAGAAGCAGCCCTTATTTTCTGGATTCTTGGCCCAGGCCACACCAGGTTTCTTCCCACAGCACCAGGGCTAGAGTTAGCCAGTGCCCTCCCCCCATTTTCTGTCCACTCTGCTCTTGCCCATACCCTGTCTGTGGAACCCTTGGGGGTGGACACTCTGTCTCCAGAAGGGCTCTCCCTTTGTTTGGTTTCTTCCCCCACCCTTCAATTTGGCCCTTAGCCGGCATTCCTCCTTGCAAAAGCCTGTGCAATGTCCTAGACCAAACCTCCTGGCCAACTCCTGAAGGTTGGGCAGCTCTGGAATGTCCCAGAGTGCAGAGGTCACTCTGTGGGATTGAGGGGAGTGGGGAAACAGCCTCAGATGTAAGGAAGGAAGGGCTTCACTTCTCAGGGCAGGGACTGGCCAGCCTGGAAGGGCACTCCACCACTGAGCACTTCTATTGTTAGTCGCCCATATTGGATTCTTGCCTATGATCACTTAGGATGGTCCCAGACCGACATGGGGCTACAATGGGGTGTTGGCAATACAGTTTGCTTCCATCCTATCCCAGGGGCAGCCCTAAATTTGGAAAATGGGGACCTGGGTTCAAATACAGGATCTGTCTATTGCCTCTATGATCTTGGGCAACATCGATAATAATATAGCTTGTTCCAAAAGCCTTAATATAATTTTAAGTTATCCTAAGTTTAAGTTATTCTTTCTGGCAATTAACAGTTTGCAGAGGACTTTGCAGACATTTTCTCATTTGATTCTTACAACAATCCTGTGAGAAAGATACTAATGGTGGTCCATTGTGACAGACAAAGAGCCTGGGGCTGGGGAGAAGCTATGCCATCTGCCAAGGGTCATAGCACTAGTAAGTGTCTGAGTCCAGATTCGGACCTGGGGCTTCCTGAGTCCACCAGTCCAGCCACTGTCACCCAGCTGCCTCCTCCCTCTCACTCACTTTCCCTCACTGTGTGTCAGTTTTTTCATTTGAAAAATGAGTGGTTGGACTTGATGACCTCTTTGTAGCTCTAGAGCTAAGATCCTGTCCTAGGCTCCATTATAGGGTCACAGAATTAAAACTGGGGTGGGGGAAAATGTTAGGTATGGTCTTGTTCAAGTCCCACATTTTGCAGATGGGGAAGTTAAGTCTGAGCCAGGTGCAACAGTAAGAGGTAGAAATGTCCAGATTCATGGCCAGGCCATTGAATTCAATTCAACTTAAATTAATTATAGCCCTGTGGGCTCTGGGGTTCACTCTCTCGAGCTATATTCACACTGGCCAATTGGGTCCTCAAAGTGTAGCTACTACTTCCTTTAGGTTTCTAGGTATAACAACCCTGAGGGGTCGAAGGATTCGAATACTACCATTTTGAACCCCCATGGGGTGTGTTCTTCCCATATCAATTACGAGTTAATATTTCAGCAATATTAATGAACATCAGTTACCTTTCACACAGAGATATTTACTGAGAAGCCATAGCAAGAAACAAAATATAACAATCTCCCAAATTTGGAGTTCTTCTCTGTCATCTGAGTTCTTAGAAGAATGGACTCAGAATTCACTTCTGAGTGTGGCATAGTTAGACATGGTGTTTTGGCAACTGGGTCAATTCACAACTAGGTTGGGTCAAGCAGGTCACTGCTCAGGTCTGATTCTTCACTGGACTCGGATGTGATTCTCAACAGATGCCGTTGTGGACTCCATGTTCTGGACATCTGGTGACTCTTCTGACCTTCTGAAGGTACAAATGCAGAACCTGCTCTGCTCTGTTTCTGATACTCATTCTATTAATATCAGGAAAGAAAAAAAACCAGAGATAGAGGGACCACGTGTTCATGGCCACATGGCAACTAGATGGGGAGAGAAAGCATTTGGCCACTACCTTTCCCTCACCCATAGCAGTTCTTGCCTCAACTTGCCACCAGGAAAGAGAAAGGTATTTTTGTCCATTCACACTATTTGTATACTTTGCAGCTTATTATACAACTAAAAGGTTTTTAGTAACCTTGCAGTGAGCCAATAGGAAATAGTCAAGACACCTATTATTCTCTGAATGAGGAGGTGAAAGAGCTCCTCTGTCACTTCTGGAAGTCAGTGCACCAAACCTCTGTTGGGCTGATATCGGGGAGGGTACACTGCATATGCTATAAGGACTGGGCTGTCATTGTCCATCTGCCTCTCCCTACCCTATCAAACTACAAACATTTATTAAACTCCTCTGCTTGAGGCCTCTAAACAGAGGAGCATTTGAGGGGATACCTGGCAGGCTCAGAGGAAAGTAAGGTTATGCTCCCCTGCCCTCTCCCAGGCCCAGAATGCATCTGGGGATCCCTCCCCCAATCTTCCTCCCAGTGCTCCCCTTCATTTTTTCCCTCCTGGATAAAGACTGACCGATTCCCTCTCTCTCCCTACCTACCTGAAGAAAAAAATCCAGAGTGCCCAGTCCACTCCAACCCTCAGGCCCACTTTCTACTTCCAAAAGTGGTACCCCTTTCCAGTTACCCTCACCCCACCACATGGACTTGACTGCTAACACTGATTTACTATTCACTTGCAAGTGAGCAAGGAGTCAGCAGCTACAATCCTTCCGGTCAGGTAGGAGTCCACTAGGCCATAACTTTTTCCCCATCACTACTCTTTTTGGCTCATTGGTCCATTGGCTAGTACTATTTGCCCTGCTCCTGTGGGCTGCAGACTCCCAAGCATTGCCACTTGACTTGCCAATGCCATCCAAGGATGCTAGGTCTTACTATACACCCTGCAGCTATCCCCTCAGAATGACCAGGTCCTTCCATATGCCCTGGAGCTGAAATTCCCTGAGACAGGGACTGACTCACTCCTCTCTACACCCAACACTTCGTGTGGTTCTTGGTATAAAGTAAGTACTTATTTATTCATTTACTCATTCATTCCTTTGTTCCTTCATTCTGATGTGAATCTAACCCCGAGCTTTCAAAGACGCTTCCAAAAGAGCCCACATTCTTGCAGATCTTACCAGGCAGGATGGTCATTGGGTTCCAGTCCTAGAATGTCTCAGAGTCTGAGACAATCTTGGTGGATGGAGAACTCAACACCAATGGCATCTGAGACCCATGAAAGAATGACCCTCTGTGTATAGGACTGGGCACACAAAGATGGAGATTCCATACAAAAGCTTGTCTTCAGGGAGCTTACCATCTACCAAGAGCCAGGGGAAAAGGACCATCCTCTGGCTCAGTTTAGGCCTCATCCCCTCTCACCTGGATCCTTGCAGTGGCCTCCTCATTAGCCTCTCCCCTCCCCATCTGCTACTGCCGAAGTGACATTTCCAGAGCACAGACCTGCCCGCATCACCCCCTGCTCAAGAGCCTGAGCTCATTCCTCATTGTCATTGTTGGCAGAGTCTGGCTCCCATCTGCCATTCGTAGGCCTCCTGCACATTGCTCCCCTTCCCTCACTCTCCTTTCCAAGAAAAGTGGACTATTAGCTGACAGTCTTTCTGTGCCTGAGCTTGGCCCTTTGCTAGAATGCCCTCCTTGCCTCACCTCTGCCTCTTCTGAAAGCACAGCTTGGGTGCTATATTCTCCTTTCTTATGTCTTTCAGGCATTACTTCTCTCCTGAAATGACTTTATATCTACTAGGTAAATACTTTGCATTTCTCTGTGTACTGTGTTAGAAAGTCTATCTATCTGTCTGTCAGTCAGTCTGTCTGTCTATCAGTCTGTCTCTCTGTCTGTCTATCAGTCTGTCTGTCTGTCTCTCTGTCTGTATGTCTCTGTCTGTCTGTCCGTCTGTCTGTCCATCTATCTATCTATCTGTCTGTCTGTCTGTCTATCTACCTGCTCACTCTCCTGTCTATCCATCTATCCATATGTTATCTCTATCATCTTTCTATCTCTACATCTCTAGTTCTCTCTCCCTACCTATTCTTCTCTATTTATATATCTATCTTTCTGTCCATATATCTATCTCTCATCCATCTTTCTGCTTATCATCAAATTTCCTTCCTTCCTTCCTTCCTTCCTTCCTTCCTTCCTTCCTTCCTTCCTTCCTTCCTTCCTTCCTTCCTTCCTTCCTTTTTCTTTCTTTCTTTCTTTCTTTCTTTCTTTCTTTCTTTCTTTCTTTCT
>NW_027185850.1:27754421-27769140 GCF_028583685.1 Petaurus breviceps papuanus | reverse complement strand
GATGTCATGACTGGCAAGTGAATTGGATTTAAGTGAGGCAGGGCTGTGCAGAATCACAAGCCTCACTTTCTCCTCCCAGGCTGTAACACAATACAGTGTAAGGGCTTAATCAATGCTCACTCATTTATTCATTCCTTCTCCAGAGGTAGAGTGGTCTAAGCATGGTGGTCTTGGAGTCAATGGAAAGTGATTTGGAATCTGTCTCTGCCACTTACTGGCCGTGTGACCCTGGGAAAGTTCCTTAGCTGTTCTGTGCTTCAGAAGTAGCAACCTCGTAGAGTTTCCTCAAGAGTCCGATAAAGAAAATGTGTATGAATAACCACAACGGTAATAATAGAGGGTTTTAAGGTTTGCAAAGTGACTTACGCATGATATCTCATTAGATTCTAATAACAAACCTGCAAGGAGGGTGCTATTTCTATCCTCATATTACTGATGAGGAAACTGAGGTGCAGAGAATTTCAGTGACTTTGCCAAGGTCACCCAGCTAGGAACTGTCAGAGATAGGATATGAGCTCAGATATCCCTGCCTCCCCAGGTGGCTGCCTTGGTGTAGGGAGCTCTGTCTCTGGTGATCTAGATCTGTGGCTAATCTGTCCCTTTCTCATTTGGAGAGTGTCCTGGGGGCACTGAGAGACAAAGGCAGTTGCCCAAGGTCACCTGATCATTCCATGTCGAGATCACCCTTGAACCTGCCTCTGAGGCCAGCTCCCTATTGATCATAACAACAAATTACACTTGGTTCATTTGAATATTCAATGTGAAATAATAGTAGCTGGGAGGGCGGCAACTTTTCCAGGACTGAGTTTCACCTGAGTTCTATTGAGCAAGATGAGAGAAAAGAGCTTATTACCAGTAATAATGGTGGTGGTGGTGAAGGCTAACCTTTGCATAGCCTGCGAAGGTTTGCCAAGTACTTAGACAAATATTTCTCCCCTTGTGACCAGGCAGAACCAATCTTGTCCTTTTCTTGTGACAGGGTTTCCTGTGCTCAGTGACAGTGGTCATGTTCCCTCATAATCACAAGAAGCAATTAGGTCTAGAGCTGGATGGAATCTGAAGGCATTTAGCCCAATCTCCTCAATTTTACGGATAAGTAAACTGAGGCCCAAAGAGGATAAGTGCATTGCCCAAGGTCACACAGGTGGTAAGTAGGTGGCACACTCTAATCTAAACATCCCCCAGTCCTTCTAACAGAACCTGAGGTGGTCTGGTGTCCAGGCCCCTCCCTAATGTGGACAAAGACCCCGACTACCTCAAGCCCCACATGCTTAAACAGGAAGGTTGATAGATGTCAAAACAGACCATCAGTTCAGGCCAACAATGCACAAACAGGCCATCAGTTCCATTAAACAACCAGTCAACTGGACAAAACACATGAAAAACAACCAGTCAGCTCCCCAGGAACAAGCCCACTGTTAGGCCTCAGTCGATAAGTCACTGCAGATTTCTGGAGTCCTGGTTTTATATGCTAAGCATTGAGCAGATCAACCACATCAAAACAACCGGTCACCTCAGTCTGTAAACACCTAAGCACATGCCTCACCAGTCAAGGTGCTTCTTCGAGGTTGGAGATGTAGGGACCTAGAGAAAGGAAGACCTGAGTTCAAATCCAGCCTTAGACACATATAGCTGTGAAATCCTGGGCATATCACTTAACCTTTGTATGCCTTAGTTTCCTCCTATGTAAAATCAAGACGAACATAGCACTTACATCAGCATTTTCTTTTCTGTGTCAGTTCTTTGTTATTACAGTAATAAGGAGTTTTATGGTGTGGTATAGGTTATGTTGCGGGACTCAAATGAGATAATATTTGTGAAGAGCTTTGTAAATCTTCAAGGGCTATGTAAACACTGCTATTGCTGCTAGTAATTAATAATAAGACCTCGGGGAAAGTCAAGGCGTAATAGGAATCAGGGTGCTGGACTTGGAGTCAGGAAGACCTGAATTCAAATCCTGCCTTAGATACTTATTAGCTGTGTGACCTGGGAATTCATTAAACTTTTCTGTGCCTCAATTTCTCACCTGTAAGACAATGGAACTGAACTCTGTGGCCACTAAGGTACCTTCCAGTTCTAAATCTAAGATCCTGTAGGTCAGAGCTTTATTTATTTAGCCTTCATTTAGTCTAACTCTCCCATTATATAGATGTGGTAACTGAGGTTTAGGCAGGGGAAGATGCCTAAGTCCAGGTCATACAGTTAGTAAGGAACCAAGCTGTGACTTGACCCAAGGCTTTCTGCCATATTTTAGGAAGGATGGTGATAAGCTGGACAGTTTCCAGAGGAAGCACTTGGAATGTTGGAGGGCCTCCAGTTCATGGCATTTGAGGATTGTTTGAAAGAACTGGGGACAGAGAAGAGAGGGTGAAAAGGATGGCTGCCTTTAAGTAAGGGCAGATGGGTGGGAGACTGAATCTGGCAGTTGTGGGTCAGTTGTTTCCATCGTGTCCCACTGTGACCCCATTTGGGGTTTTCTTGGCAAAGATACTGGAGGGGTTTGCCATTTCCTTCTCCAGCTCATTTTACAGATGTGGAAACGGAGGCAAACAGGGTGAAATGACTTGCTCAGGGTTTCACAGCTAGCTAGTGTCTGAGACCAGACTTGAACTCACATCTTCCTTGACTCCAGGCCTAGCATTCTATCCACTGAGTCACCTACCGTAGCTACCTCCATCACAGTTCCATAGAATAGCTTCCTTCCAAGAGATAATGAGTAGAAGACTGAGTAGATTAATTCCATTCCCCAGAGTATAGAAATAGGACCATATGGTACAGTGCTGGAGTCAAGGGACCTGGGTTCAAATCCTATCTTTGATGTTTACTACCTGGGTGACCTATATTATTTATAAAAATAATATCCAGTATATTAAATACACTGTATATAAATATAATATAAATATACAGTATATATACTGTATAATGATGTATATTAAATATACATCATTATACATTAGCATTTGGGGGAATAAGAAAGGACTTGTGTAGAAGGTGGTACTTGAGCTGAGTCTTGAAGGAAAAGATATTCTATGAGACTGAGGTAAAGAGGAAGGGCATTCCTGGCAAGGGGAATGACCAAGGCAAAGGCATGGAGATGGGAAATGGAGTTCAGTGAGTAAGTCCTTTAAAAGCCTCCTGACATGGGGTAGTGTTCATTGACCCCAGGTTAAGAATTCCTGAATCTAGTTGAATCCATTCATTTTATAGATAAGGAAAATGAGGTGCAGGTGAGTTGACAGCATTTCCCAAAGTCACTCAGAAAGGACTGCTTCTGGACTCTGAGGATCTGGATGAGATTCTTAGCTCCATCACTCTGTCCTGGTGTGACCTTGGGCCAAGGCCCACTGCTCTCTGTGCCTGTTTCCTTATCTGTGAAACTAGGCATCTGGGCTTCAAGATTTCTGTCCTAGGATGCTGCTCAGATTTTTCTGCTCGTTTGACTTTGACAGGGACTGAGTTCATTCATGACTCTGATGGAAAGTGGAACAGAATTCACGTCTTTCTGCTCATTCAAGGGCAGCTTGTGAAACAGCCATTTTATAACCATTAACTCAGAACACCAGGGCAGGCAGCGGACTCCAAAAGAAGGAAAGTCAGCTCCTAAAGGAAACATGAATTATCCACCACATTCCCAAGCAAAGGAAACAGGCTGGAGGAATTGCTTTCTCTGTTGGTATTGGCTGGTGGAATAAGCCCCCCAGGTCGATTGTAATTTCCAAATTAGATAAAACATTAGGTCATATTAGTGCTATATTAGACAAACAGTCAGGCAGAGGGAGGAAACATGGACTGAGCCTGCCTGGCCTCCCTCCCTGCAGGAGACTCTGGGCTATCAACTACAGAAATGCTTCATGTTTCTCTGAAAGATTTTAGGGAAAATGGCAAACTGAGATGGAAGCTGCTGCTGACTTTTGTTGAATTGAACTCTCCAGAAAGTCTTGGGATTACAGTATTTTCAAGATCATAAGAAGCAGCATGATGTCACCGGGAGAGTGGAGTAGATTTGGAGTCAGGAGGGACTCTTCAATTCCTGCTTTGGGCACTTACCACCTGGGAGAAGACACTTCACTTTTGCCTGCCTCAGTTTCCTTAATTATAACACGATAGTGTTGTACCAGATGGCCTCTAAGGTCCTATGATCTCTCTTGTGGCAAAAAAGGAAACTAAAACACAGAGGGGGAAAGGGACTTCCCAAAGCCAGTCCCTTTGAGAAAGAAAATAGTAGGCATGCCCAGAGTAGTCCATGCTTTTCTTCAAGGGTTTCTAAGATCCTTTAAAGTCTAGAATATGTGAATAGACTCTGGGGTCCCTTCATCCAGCTAGCTGGACCTATGACCCAGCAGCTCAGGAGCAGGGCTGAATGTCAGGAGTTATATATGAAGAGTTGGAAGGAATTTTGGAGGCCATTTAGTTCAAACCTTTAATTTTTCAGAGGAGAAAACTGAGGACCAAAGGGACTCAATGACTTTCCCCCGTCTAGCTAGAGGGAGAGCAGAAGAGCTGGATTAGAAGCTGAACTCTACCCCAGGTTCTTAGTACTCAGACTCTCTGTTCTAAGATGACCTCGTTTCTACTTTGCATGTATCTCATACATACTGTACCTAAATGAATGAAAAAGCATTTATTGTTTCCTGTGTGCCAGGCACTGTGCTATGCATGTATATGCCATTTCACCCTTTAAAATGAAAGCCCTCATCAGAAGTCATTCCCCATGAAAGCTCCCATCAAAAGTCATGAGCAGTCAAAGGAAAGGAACAAAAAATTTCTCAAAAGAATTACAAATTATTAAAACCATATGAAAGAATATTCCAAGTCACTAATAACAAGACAAAAGCAAATCAAAACAACTCTGAGGTTTCACCTCAAACCCTGCCAAAAGGCCAAGATGACAAAAAAGATGGAGATAGTTAATGTTGAAGAGGCTGTGGGAAGATCAGTATGCTGGTGCATTGTTGGTGGAACTGCGAATAAGTAAAGCTATTCAGCAAAATGGTTTTGAATTATGTAAATAAAGTGGTTAAAATATTTATATCCTTTGACCCAGAGACTCCACTGCTGGGCATAGATTATAAGGAGGTAATTGCAAAGAAGAAAAAAAGTCTTCATCTTCACCAAACTATTTATAGCAGCACTTTTTGTTTAGCAAATAGGTTGGAACGAAGTAGGTGTCCATAGATCAGGGAATGAATAAACAGATGGTGGTACATGAATGTAATAGGAAGTTACTGTTCTGTAAGAAATGGTAAATGTGACCACTACAGAGAAGATTTATAAGAACTAATACAGAGTGAAGACAGAAGAACGAAGAAAACAATGAACACACAATGATGACAATGTAACATAAAGAACCACCGCAAAACAAAAAAAGGAAATCAATGTGAAATTACAAAGGACTTCCTAGAGAAGAGACAGGAGAAGAGACATCCCCAACCCCTGCCTTTTGCAGAGATTTGGAGGAAAGACAATGGGTGTGAACCATTATGTAGATTGTCAGATTTTAAAGAATTGACCAGTTTTGCTGCTTTCCCCTCTTCTTTCTCTTTCTCAATCTAGGCAGTGAAAAAAAAAAGACATCAATAAGAATCTATTTTAAAACCAATGAATGCTCCTTGAGGATAGAGACTTATTTTTGGTTTTATATTCCTAGCTCCTAAACACAGTGCCTGGCACAGAATAAGCACTTAAATGCTTTTTGATTGATTGATGCTACCTACCCAGATGCGGAAGGACAGAAAACAAAACCATTCCTGCCCTCGAGGAGCTTTTGTTCAAATAGGAGGCAGGCACAGGATTTCATAGTTTCCAAACCTTTCCTCTCCTAGCTTCTCACTGGAATCTCACCATTGCCCTGAAAGGGAAGTCAGACAGCAATGACTAGTCCCCTTTCACAGAGGAGGAGACTGAGTCTTAGAGAAGAAGACTCTTGTCCAAGGTCCTGGATAGTTCATGGAGAAGCTAGGATTAGTGCTTCTTAGTCTAGTAGCTCCGAGGTCTACACTGTATGGCTGTCAAAAACCAAGAAAGATCCAGTGAACCCAGATCCAGTGGAAGATTTCTTGCAGTGGTTGCCTCACCAGCTTCAAATCACTCCCAGGGACACTGGGTAAGAAAGAAGGCAAGTTTGTGGTACTGACATGGGACGTGGCTCTAGGGGGCTGAACAAGGAACAGTGAAGTGGAAGGTAGAGAGATGAATTGAGGTTCTATGTAAGAATGAGAGCTGTCTAAAAGTGGAATGAATAGTTTTGGAAGGTAATGAGTTCCACATCACTAGAAATATCCAAATGGAGAATGAAGGACTGATTGTCTAGGGAAGGGTTGGAAAACGCAGATCTGACATCCTGCTCGTCTACCATCTACCTGACTGCAGCATGGAGTCTCTGATCCTGAGTCGCTGACTTCTCCCGGGTGTCTCAGTCCTCCCCATCTCAGTCATGGATCTCATTGCCTAAAAGACAGTCCTAGAGACTGAGCGGTGAGTCCTGGGAATGCAGAATGACAGTCCAGATTTGGGGTCTAGCTTCCTGGGAGGGATGTTCCCTTCCTTACTAGTTTCTGCTGCCCATTGAGATCTGCTCTGACCTGACTCCATCCTCGGAATCCCAGAATCTGAGCGCTGGAAGGAAGCTCAGAAGCCCTCCAGTCCGTCATCCGTGAAAGGAGATCCGGCGATGACTTACTGACAAGTGGTCTCCCTGCCTCTGCTGAGAGGCCGAGGAGGGAGAAGCCATCACTTCCATGAAGTCGGACAGAACACTGGAGGGGCCAGGGCGCCAGATCCGGTGGGAAGACCTGGCCTGCCGTCTCAGTTTCTTGACTCGATAGCTGGGAGAACCTGGGCAAATCCCTCAACCTTTCTGAGGCTTATGAAGTGACAGGTTCCAATTAGATGACCTCTGGAGGCCCAAATTACCCACCTATTAAGCACGAACCAAATCCCACTCAACGCTGGCGACGTAAAGTTTAGCTGAGAAACATATTACGCGCTGTCGGTTTTCGGATCGCACAAAGCAGAGGATGCCCTCCTGAGGGGTGGTGCCTGTGGGGGAGCCCGGGGCTGAAGGGGGCTGGGGCAGGGAGCGAGCCCTGCAAGGGGGCCTGGCCCATGTACAGTCTCGGGGAAATCGATGTGGACAAGACAGCCAAGCCTGCAGGCAGCCCACCCTCCGTGATGCGGATCACATTCCCTCGCCCGCGTCTGAGCAGTGTAAACACACTGTGGGGACGGCCAGTGTTTCCTGAGGCTCTGCTCGGGCGAGCAGCCATGGTGGGGAGGAGCAGGCCGGCTGGGGGCTGACAATTTGATATAAACCACAGGGCAGTGTCCGGCATGCTGGGAAACTCAGTTCCTGCCTCCCCCCTCCCAACCTAATCCCCCAACCTATCAGCTGCAACCAATTAGCTTCCTCCTTGGAAGCAGAGAATGTCTTGATGCAAGGCAACCTTAGAGATCATCTAGTCCTGAGGGGGAAACTGAGGCCCAGAGGAAGGAAATGATTTGTCCAAGGTCACACAGCCAGGACGAGAGCTCAGGGCTTTTGACTGTGTATCTAATTCAATTCAACTCAGTTCACAGCAACCCCAATAAACGTTTTTGTTGTTTGTTGACTCCATTTGAGATTTTCTTGGCAATGATACTAGAGTGCTTTACCATTTCCTTCTCTAGCTCATTTCACAGGTGAGGAAAGTGAGGCCATCAGGGTTAATGACTTGCCCAGGGTCATATAGCTCATCAGTGTTTGAGGCAAGATTTGAACTCGGAAAATTGAGTTTTCCTGGCTTCAGGCCCAATGCCCTATCCACGGGACCACTTAGTTGGGTTTTATTTTTTGTTAGATTGAATTAAATTTGACACATATTTACTGAGTGTCTACTACGTAAAAATAATAGAGAAGAAAAGAAGGCTGAGAACCCAGTCTTGGAGAAAGCTATGATTTGGGAGCTGGCCAGAGGAGGTTTAGAGTTTATGGAATCAGAGCTGGGAGGCCATCTTGTCCAATGCCTTCATCTTATAGATGAGGAAGAGGCATGACTTGCCTGAGTTCAAAGAGGCAGCAGGTGTCAGGGAGGAGACTTAAACACAGGTCCTCTGGCTCCAGGACCCTTGTTCCCACTGTTGTCCACCTTGAACGAAGGCCCTGAGTAGAAGTGGAATATCAGGCAGCCTGCTACAGTGTGGCTAGGTGACTAGAGTCAGGGCACCTGCATTCGAACCCTGCCTCCAATGCTGTGTGGCCTTAGTCAAGACACAACCTCCCTGAACCTGTTTCTGTACCTATAAAATGAGAGGGTTGGATCAGTTGACTTTTGGGATCTCTTCCAACCCCAGGTTTATGATTCTGTGATCCTTATAGGAGAGAGTTGCATCTCAGAAGCCAAGGGAAGAGGGAGAACACGATAGAAGGGTCAGTCAGTGATGTCAAATGCTGGAGATGACTGTGGAAAGACCACTAGCAGCCTGAGAGAGGGCGATTTCAGTAGACCAATAAGGCAGCAGCCTTTTGTAGGAGGGTGGGGAAGTAGAGGCAGAGAAGGTAGGTAGGAGTTAGGAGGGAAGGGGAGGAGACTGAGGGGACCATCTCTGGAAGAGTCAAGGGAAGGTGTCAAGGCAAGCCAAGGGCATGCCAGGCAAAGGGGGAAGGAGCCAACAGAAGAGGGAGACTGGAGCTAGAGAATGCTCCGTAGGGATAGAACAAGGTTCCTGGGGCCCCTGGAGAGGAAGAGATGGATGGTGAGAGTGGAGGGGCTAACCTTAATGAGAAAAAGGGCAGTTTCATCCTTAGAGGGGAGAGAAGGCTGCAGTGAGATAAGTATGGAGGGAGGCTTTAAGGTGCCAGTCAGAGGGAATGAGGGAACTTACAATGGATGGCCTCTATCTCCTCAATAACGTGGGAGACAAGTCCATCCCATTGGCGTATGGGGCAGGGAGGAGGGGGCATTGAGAGATGGGTGGATAGATCTGTGTGGAGGTTTAGAGAGGAAGGAAGAGACTGGAGTGGCCTCTATAAGGACCCAGCTTAGACAATGATCCCTTTGTCGGTTCTTGATCTCCATGGTTGTGGGTACTTCATCTGCCCATGCCCTCTTACTTTTCCAGTCCTTGGCAATGTCCTCCCCAGAACACTGAAAGCCTTCCTCACACTTGCCTGACATGGTATGAAGGCAATGGAACAAGGGAGCATTTGGCCTGCTTCTCTGCCTTCTCTGTCTCTATCTCTGCCTCTCCTACCCCGCCCGCCTCCCCCCTCCCCATGTTGCTCAAGTCACATCCTTTTCCAAAGATAGATTTCTACAGTACCTTTGATATCACCTGGAGAAATTGACAAACTAAGTAACTTGCCCAGGATCACACACACACACATCCAGTATGTGTCAGAGATAGGACTGGAATTCATTCCATTGTTGTCTCTCTGTTGCTGTTCAAAATACAGGATTTTATTTTAGGGTTCAGGGTTGCTAAAACAAAACAGAACAAAACAAAAACCAAATGAAACCAAAACCCCCAAAACAAAGGCTGTCCAGCTTCCCTTCTTCCTCCCTTTCACAGTATCTATCTGAGATACATACCCTGTTGGATAAACTCTATGGGCTCTTCATCCAATTGCATACTAAAGCCGGGACAGCAGGCATTTTTCGCTTGTTTTTTTTTCTGTGTGGATAGTCAGGCAGGGATCTTTTGAGTGGTTTTGAATATCTTGGGAGACAGTAGTAGTTTCAGGGCTTGATGCCCATCAAGCAGCGGGTCACCTGTAAGCCATGGTGAACCTTGTCATCTGTGGGGAATCTATCTTTGATCTGGGCCCGGCCCTAGATTTTCTCCATGAGGGAAACAAATATCTTTGTTGAGCAGATGATATCCTGATTTGTGTAAAGCATCATGATCTTCAGACATAAACTCTGAACTTCCTCTGACTGGCTACTAAATGATGACTTTCTCCATGATTCAGTTCTCAGCCTTCTTTTTTTCTCTCTTACTTTCACATAGTAGGTACTCAGTAAATATGTGTAGAATTCCAATCCAATCTAAAAAGCATTGATTAAGTGCTGCTGTGAATGGAACTGAATTGAACTGGATAGAGAGTCATAAGCCCTGGCTTCTAGTCCTGGCTGTGTGACCTTGGACAGGTAGGGCTGAGAAGGAAACACAAGAGTTTTGCAAATAATATTCTATAACTGGTCTCACCTCTACTGCTGCCTAATTGGCTGAAAATGGACAAGAAGACCATATCCCATTATTGATCATTGAACTGGCCATTTGTTACTATTAAAAATATTATTTCATCTCCTTTAGTAAAATTGTCTTCTTCTCCACTGGAGCATCTCCCAGGCATTTGTTAAGATCATACAAACTTCCTTGAATTATGTAACAACAGAAGAGGCTTCCTAACAAGGAGAGCTATTCCAAAGGTGAAGGGACTGCCTTGAGAGACAGCAAGGTCCTCCTCCTTGGGGTCTTCAGGCAGAGCCTGGATGTTCACTCTCCAGGGCTGGGGAGTGGAGATTCCTTTGTCCATGGCTTGGACTAGAAGGCTGCTGAGGCCCTGCCCAACTCACCAGTTCTGTGAAAAAGAAATACCTGTACCCACAGACCTGACTGTACAGTTCGATGGAGGCATAACGTTGGGATGCAGTAGGAAATGAATAGAAAAATGGACAGACATCAATGCCTGGATACAGCCCAGCTGCAGGGGATTGCATAAAATTCTCTGAGGAGTTAATTAGCCTTAGAGTGGGAGCAAGAAGAGTGGAGGGGTTGGGGGAGAGAGTAGGGGTAGGCTGGTTATGGAGGAGGAAAGGATTCTGGGGTGGGGAGATGGGTGTGAGCCTGGTTGGAATGGTACCAGAGAATCTTTCATGGGATGCAAAGGGAGCCCGGGTCCTGGGGGAGCACAAAGGAGAAGGGTATCCTGGAGGTCAGATGTTGTCCTCCTAATTCTCAGAAGCTAGGTGGCACAGTGGATAGAGTGCTGGACCCAGTCAAGAAGACCTGAGTTCAAATCTGACCTCAGACACTTAGTAGCTGTGTGACCCCTGGGCAAGTCACTTAACCCTGTTTGCCTCAGTTTCTTCCTTGGTAAAATGAGCTGGAGAAGGAAATGGAAAACCACTTCAGTATCTCTGCAAGAAAAGCCCAAATGGGGCCACAAATGAAGATACGTGACTGAAAAATGGCTGAACAACAACCATCCTCATAGTCACCAACAAAGGTTGTGAGTATCACACTAAGTTTCCCAGGGCAAAAGCTACTCAATGAAGTGCTGGTTTGTTTGTTTTTGAGGAGAATCCCAAAATATCAAAGACAGAAGAGGCTCATGACTAAGCTAGAATCACCATCGCATCCTCACCAAGTCCAGCCTGTGGGCAAAGCTCCAGGAAGGAAATGCCCCCCCTCCCCAAGCAGCCCCTTCCCTCTGGGTCAGCTCTCTTTGTGAGGACATTTGTCCGGACATCAGGCCTCTCTGTCCAAGGACTTTTGCTTTGGCCCAGGCCAAGCAGAACGAGCCTAATGTCTTTCCACTGGACTGCTTTTAAATGCCTGAAATCGGCCATTATGTTGCCTCTGTTTTCCCTTGCTAGGAGAGATGTCCTCTATCCCCTCAGCAGATCCCTATGTGCCATGACCTCCAAGCCCTTCTCCAGCCTGGCTTTCTCTCCCTGAATATTCTCCAGTTTATTAGCATGCTTCCTAAAATGCGGCCCCTAGAATTGAACCCAGGACTCAAGTGTGGTCTGATCATGGAGAACAGTGGGACTGCCACTTGCCTCTTTATTCCAAGCCATTATACATCTCTTGATGCAGCCCAAAATCCTATGAGTGAGCTGTAGGGATTGTTTGCATCACCCTGTTGACTTGCATTGAGCTGCTGGTCTACTTATGACCCTGGATCATTTTCAGATGGACTGTTCCGAAGTGGCTGGAACCTCTGACTGCTTTCTTTGGCTTTTGTTCTTCACCAGTGTTTTCTGTTGCTTCTAAACTGGCCTTCCTTCTGAAATTCCTTGAGTCAGCAGCTTGTTGCTACATAGATATGTCTTGAAGGAAATTAAAGAAATCTGTAATGATTGTCCAAAGTACTTGCTCTCATATTTCACCAACCTTGTCTTCTGACTTGGGCCTGAAGTTCTGGGCAGAGTGACCCTGGAGGGGTCAGCTCAGACCCATGTGTTCTGAGTGAGAGATCTGCATCTCCTTAGATGGTAGGTCTCAGGCTAACACCCTTTCTTGGGGAGACCCTAGCCCCTCTTCTGACCAAACATTTGAATCAATGGAAGCTTTATGGTTGGGGGAACTTTGAAGTCCTTTCTGTATTCCCTGACTCAGTCTCCCCAAGGACTTCTGGGCAGTCTCAGCGCATTGGCTGACCCTCCTGCCCCCCACACCACCCCACAAGCCTCCCTGGATGTAACTAATAACCAAAGGGCCAGGCCCTCTGTGGGCCTGGAGCCCAGTCATGTTAATCACCAATGCTGGGGCAAGGTGGGCAGTTACTGATCCAAGCAGCTCTGGGCAGAAGGAGCAGGCCATGGTACCTGCCAGGCTTTATGAAGCTGGACCCAGACCCCTTCTGCCTCTCTATAGCTCCCAGGGGCATCTTAGGAGAGAGTTAAAGAATGAGAGGAATGTTCCAAGTCTCCTGCTTTTTCCTCCCCCATCTTTACATTTCTCCTGGGGTTGGGGCTTTGAAATGGGCTAAGAACAAAGGAGGAAAACCTCCAAGACCCCAAGAGAGCCATGAATCCATAGTTCTCTCAGCAGCTAGCCTGACCTAACCAGAGTTGGGGGGGGCTTTCCTGGAGGGAAATGAAAGTGAGAAATAGGGGGTAGTGTGAAACACATGTACATAGGCATGTATAAAAACATGTAGATCAGTCTCAACATATGTAGATACATATGGGGCTCTATCCATACATGTACTTTATGTGTAAGTTTTAAAAATTGTATACATGGTGAATGAATGGACACGTGTGTTCTCTGTGACTGGAGTCTTATGTCCTCACCTCCGCCTGTTAGGAAACCTTATTTCCATCATAAACTTTCTTGATCCTTCCCCAGATGACCTTGTTGGGTTTTTGTATTTGCCTATACATATGTGGGTTCCTTGATGGAATATAAACTCTTTGAGGGTGAAGACAGTTTCCTTTTTGTCTGTGTATCTCCAGCACCTAGCACAGCCTTGGCATATAATAAAGATGCTTCAAAAATGCTTGTTGATGGACTCTTTTGGCATGTGTATACATGTAGATACATGAGTATACACCCGCACATCCATATGCCTAGACATGCTTTCATGGATTGTGTGCATAGCTAAGTGGGGATATGCCTGTGTTCCATGTATAGGGTAGTTAACCAAACAAGTGCACCAACTTCCCCCCTTTCTATGCTACTGACTCATTTCCTTCTTAAGTCCTTCTCTGGGGTTTAAAGAAGTCTAGGAGGTAAAGATTTCTCAGAGGTGCCTAAAATTGCAGAAAATCTCTCTGAGCAGTTTGCGTACACCTCAGTCTGGGTTGAGGAAAAAGTCTCCATTTTGGTTTGATTTCCCCTTTCTCAGTATTAAACTTTGCACTTTATTGGTCTGGATTAGAATCATTATAAGTTACTACATTCTTCACTAGCAATTTAAAATAGCAGAAGAATTGGAATATATAAAGGAATGGGCATCTATTCCTTGTGAGCCACAATAGCTATGGGGGGGGCACAGAGAATCAGTGTTGAATCTCTTCCTTCTCACGTACTTGCCCCCCCCCCCCCCCCAAGTAAGAAATAAATTGGTGGGATGTATAAAATGGAACTGGAGTTTTTCTTGGGAAGCACTCCAGGGGAAACAGGGCTACTATGGACTGAATTCAAAGAATCTCAACAGCCCCAGTCTGCTGGCCTGGCTGATCACATCTCTCCATACCTTCTGGAATACTCCAAAGAACCATGAGGTCCACTTTCTTTCTCTTCTTCCTGTCACAGAGAAGCATCCAATTCCTTCCTCCCCATTCCCTGATAGCTCAGTAGAAACATGGAGGGAGGGGTTTTGGTCTTGCCATATTCCTTCTTCTGGGCTTCTCAGCATTACTTCTCTACACTTCAAGTGCATGAGAGTTCTTAACAGAAGGAAGTTCCTTCCAAAGTCAGTAGTGCCCCAGAATCTAGGGCACCAAAATTCAGGGTTGCCTACTCAGTCCCCCAGCCTATCAAGCTTTTATGGCAACAATTCTGGGGAGAGGGACTACATATGTTTGAGGATAAAGTATATTAATGTGCATGTAGGAATGAAAAGAATATTTATTAACTGAATATGTACATTGTGTGAAATGTTAGAGATCCAAAAACAAAAAACAGGACATTGCCTGTCCTTAAGAAGCTTATGCTCCAACAAGGGGAGAGACAAAATACATATAGGAGAGTAGAGGCCAGAGAAGGGTGTTTTGTTCTGGGATAATGAATGTGTTAGCCAAGATCTGCTTCTCTTCCAAGAAGGTTTATAGAGTGTTTCCTTCATGTTGGCTTTTGGGGTAAGTTGGCCATAGTGTGATTATTCTCATTTTACAGATGAGGTAGATGAGGTCATAGAGCTCATAAGTGTCAGAGGCAGGATGTGCACCCAGATCTTTCCTGACACCAGATCTAGAGTCCCTCCCCTCCCTTCTACTCTCCTCCTTCCCCTCCCTCCTTCCCTCCTTCTTTCCTTCCCTCCCTCCCTCCCTCCCTTCCTTCCTCCCTCCCT
>NW_027185850.1:27727289-27754021 GCF_028583685.1 Petaurus breviceps papuanus | reverse complement strand
GTTGGGAACCTGAGTGACTGGAAGACATGGTGCCCAAGACAGAAATAGTAAATTTAGGAGAAATGCAAGTTTAGCTGCCTTCATGAAATTAAAATCTTATCATTTCACAATTATAGATTTACAAAATCTTGGTACCTTAGAGGCAATGGATAGAGTACTAGGCTTGGGGTTTAGAAGATCTGTGTTCAAATTCTGCCTTGAACATTTAATAGCTTTGTGCCCCTGGAATCTCTGGGCCTCAGTTTCCTTGTTTGTAGGAGGAGATGATAATAATAGCACCAAGCCCACAGGGTTGTTGTGAGGCTCAAATGAGATCAGGCTTGTAAAGAGTTTCAGAACATTAAAGGCAGTCCTAATGTAAACTATTATGATTCCATTAACAAAGGCTTTGACCCTTAGCGTTAAAATCTTAAATTCCAGATGTGATTGAACAGGAGCAGAGGACAGAGGGATTCCCCCCTCCCTTGCTCTGGACACGGGACTTCTCAGGATCTCCTGAGCACTGAGGATCTTGACCAAGAGGGGCTCATCAGAGCAGGGCTGGGAAGGAGCTCTGTCCTCCAGGGCCCTCCCCCTCCAATCCTCCCTTCAGAGATGTTGCCCTAGTTCCAGGTTCTGGGAATGGAGTCCAGGTCAGAGGGGGTAGGGGGGCCCTTGCCCCAGCTTGGGTGGAGGAGGCAGGACAGGGTTCGAGCCAGCTGGAGTTACCACTCCTGGCCCATGCTCTGCTCCCACAACATTCTCTGTGGAATGCTGACTATGTGTCCAGCAGTGGGCACACATGGGGCCCCATCTGCCAGACCGAGGTCCTTGAGGTCAACTGAGAGAAAATTGGGGGCAGATGAGTGAAGAGAACTGGATTATTTTTAGAGAAGGGGGGCAAATACTGATTGAAGAAAGAAAGGCAGGCTTTTGTTGGGATTCCATGTGTGTGCACCACTGGACAGCAGGAACAAGACTGGCTCCATGAAGCAGATGGAAAGAGTGAGCAGGTTCTTTGCTCCCCATATCCCCTCTCACCCTTGAGAAAGCAAGAGAGAGCAAGCTCATTTTGCTGGGATAAATCATATGCAAATGAATAAATGGATCAATAAGTAATGAACTCCATTCCTGAGCCAAATGGAGATTTGCAGACCTTAGTGAGAGGCATGTGGTTTAGCAGAAGGTTGGTGGAGTGGGGAGAGGGCGGGGATTGGAGTAAGGAAGACCTGAGCCACTGTCAGTCCTTGTGACCCCATTGGGGCTTTTCTTGGCAAAGATAATGGAGTTACTATTTCTTTATCCACCTCCTTTTACAGATGAGGAAATGGAGGTAAACAGGGTAAAGTGACTTGCCCAGGGTCACATAGCTAGTAGGTGTCTGAGGCTGGATTTGAACTCAGGAAGAAGAGTCTTCCTCACTCCAATTCCAGTGTTCTATGCACTATGGCGCCCCCTAGTAGCTCCATCCCTTCATTTGCAGGTGAATTAAATGAGACCCAGAGAGAAGGGTCCCACCCAGAGTGACACAATGGGCAAGCAGGAACAGACTCAGGATTCCTATCTCCCTCCTGGTTCCCCTCTTGTAACCCATGCACCAGAACCTTAGAAGATGAGTGAGTTCTAGAAGGGAGTTAGGCCCTAGCAATGTAACCAAAGCTGGCATCTGTCTAGCACACTAAAAGTGACACTATGCTTTCTACATGTATTTTTATTTGATCCCTCAACAGCTCTGTAAAGTAGGTGCTGTGGATGTTATTGTCCTCATTTTACAAATGAGGAAGGAACCTGAGGCTCATAGAGATTGTGTGACTTACCCAGGGTCATACAGCTACTAAATGTTGGAAGCAGTATTGGAACCCAGCTCTCCCCTGCCCCAGGGTCTGGCCATCTTTCCGCTATTAGACCACATCTAGCTTGAAGCCTTTCATCAGGAAGAGCCCCCATTTTGTGGGAGCTGGCGTGAGGAGGGAAGAGGGCTGTGCGTACGTCCAGAGGTTCACCAAGAGGGGCCTCAGGAGACCTGTTAGTGAATGTTGTGGTGTTTGAAAGTTATTGTAGAGATATTTGGGGTTTTTGTTTGAAAATTCTGGGAAGCCAGAGACTCTGGGGTAATGTGTAAATCACAGGGAAGCCGTACACTGGTTTTGGCCCAGAGCAAGCCCCTTTGCATGGATGGTGTAATGAGGTCAGTAAATAAAGATGGTGGCCTCAGAAAACCTGGTGTGCGTGTGTTTGTGCATGTGTGCATGCATGCGTGTGTTTTTCCCTATGTTTCTCTTTTTGGATAGACTGTAAGCTTTTGGAGGGCAGGCAATGTTTCACTTTTGTCTCTGTCTCCAGTGCCTTGCCCAGAATAGGTGCCCAGTAAATGCCTCCTGTGGAATTGCTTAATTCACTCTGTGTTAACCACAGAATTTCAGGCCCTGAGCAGGAAGGCCCTCAGAGGGCATCTAGTGTTCTCCCCCTACCCCTACACCATGCCAAGCCAGAATCCTCTCTGTAATTTAATACTGATCCATCTTTGCAATAGGAGGAAAACTCTCTGGTTTTCTGGGCCAAATCTTTCCTTTGATAGGATGTCTGTACTGTAGGCACCCCTCTCCTCCTGCCTGACACCCTCATCCTGCACCTCCTCTGGAATCCTCCTTCTTTGTAACTTTTTCTGCTAAAAACGTCTATACCTCATTTACCCTTGCTAACCAGTGCCTCTTGTCCATGACATTAGAGAAGAAAAACCAATCAGCCCAAACTGCCAGACTCTGCCCCTTTTTATGAAACACCTGGGATCAGTGGTATCACTAAGCAGTCTTATTGTGTGGGACAGCCCGGAAGACTGGGTGAGAAAGCTGGTTTAACCCCCAGACAGTGGCAATGAACTCTCACTACAGAGGGAGGAGGGACTGTGGGGGCTGAGGGTGCGGTGGATAAATAGACTTCTAGACTTGGAATCAAGAAAACCTGGGTCAAAACATGTTTCTAACATATACTGCCCATGTAATACCAGTGATCCTTCTTAACCTCTCTCACACTAAGTTTCCTCCTTTGTAAAATGAGAGAGTTGGACTGGAGATCCCTTCTAGCTCTGAATCTATGATCCTCTCTCTCATCTCCCTAGTGCTTCATACATGCCAAATGGGGCACAAGAGTTGAATAAATAGCATTTCCTCTAGGGTCACCAGAGAATAAGGGACTTCCTTTTCCTTTGCCCCACTACTTTCTATGCAGGGTGGCACCAACTTACGATGAAGAAGGGGGTATAGATTCATGTATTAGCAAATCAAATTAACTCTGAGCCCCCACTTACTAGCCAAAATTCTACCTCTTTTTTGACTTAGTTGTATTTCAGTGAGCTCTATTGATGTGACTTTGGCATAATGGAGTTGGCTTTCTATGGAAGCAAACATACAAGCTTAAATGCTAAATCAAGTGAAGTCAACAAGGATTTATTAAACACTTCCTATGTGCCAAGCCCTGTGCTAAGCATCGGGAATACAAATATAAGAAAAGAGAAAGATAATCCTTGACTTCAAGGAGCTTACATTCTAACTGGGTAGGTAAAAAAGAACAGAAAAACATGGAGATTTGGAGAGAAGAAGGCATCCTCATTGGGTCAAGTTGATGAAGTCTGGAATGGCAGAAATAGTGCCAGGAGAGGAGTGAGAGATGGCTGTCCTGATCCCTTCCTCAAAATGAGGCTCAGGAGGAACTTACCAATCGGGGGAGGAGGAGGCTACAGGGATGGAGGAATCTGCCAGGGTGAGAGAGGGTGGTGAAGTCCAGAGACAAAAGGGGAGTTGAGAGATAAGTGAGGTAACTGCAGCATTTTACTTTTAGCATAGAATCAGTGAGTAAACCCGAAGTACATAGTGAGAAGAATGCATTGTACAATAAGTTAATGAACACCCTACCACTGTGATGCAAGTCCTGTGCTCTGTACCTGCCATGGTCTGAAGGTCACCCAGCCCAAAACTTGGACATCCCCCTGCTTGACCTTCTCGAGATCCAATTTAATCCTGTCTCTGCAGTGACTGACTGTCATCTGGATGTAGCCTTGCCCCTGCTCCCTTCTTCCTTTCCTTTTAATCAAGTGTCCCGAATTAAACCACAAATCTTCCACTGTGTGAGTTAAAACCTGGCAAATAAAGGCCCATTGCTTTTAGCATCAGTGACGAGTCTGACTCTCGAGTGGAAACTTCAAACCCCTCAGGAGTATCTTTGGTGGATTGGTGTATTCCCCTATCTAGAGTAGCCAGTCAGTCAACAAGCATTTATTCAGCACTGTGCTAATTGTTTATGGCTTAAAAAGCACTTTTCTTCACAATACCCCAGTGAGTTAGGGAGAACAAATATGATCACTCCCACTTTACAGAGGAAGAAAGTGAAGCTGAATTCATGGTTGGAAGGGGTAGTCAGAACTCATACCTTCCGACACAAAATGATTCATATTCCTTCCATTCCCAAAAGGAGGAAGTTCATTTCAGCTTTTCACTGATGTCAGTCTCTGTTGTAAGTCTCCACTGATGGGAAGCTCTCAACCCCATGGAGTAGCCCCCTTCAGGATAGATGGCTAATGATTGGATGTGACTGGGTTCAAATCTTCTTCCCTGTTCTTCCCATTCATTGGTGTATAAATCTGGGCTATTCCCTCCAGAACCATTGAGGGAAGACTGGTGGAGAGTGTGAATCACTGCTCGTAGGACCCTGGACCTCCTGGTCTCCCTATGGCCCCCTCTGGGAGATAGTCTGATACAGTGAGGTCTGTAGGATTTGGAACTGGGGCTCAATGTTAGTTTAAAGCCTGGCTATTCCTCTACTGACTAGGCAGGCATCTGTGTCCTTTAGTGCTCTGACATCCTATGTTCTATGTTCTAAGGTTCTCCCCTAGCTCTGACATTCTATGTTCTAACTTTCCCATAGCTCTGATATTCTATGTTCTATGTTGTCAGGTTCTCCCCTAACTCTGACATTCTCAGTGCTATGTTCTAAGATTCCTTCACCTCCAACTCTGATATTCCATGTTCTAAGGTTTTCCCCACCTCTGATATTCTGTGTTCTGTGCTCTAAGATTCCCTTCCCCTCTTCCTTGGATGAATCTATCCATTGTTTCCAGCCCTGTGCTGATTATCCTGGGTGGGGGGATTAGAGGTCTCGAAGGCCTACTGCAAGCAGGGGGATGTTACCACTGTTGGCCATGAAAAGATGGGGGCAGAGGAAACACAGCTCAGTTCAGTCACATACTTGCTGGGAGTCCACCCTGATGGTTCACAGTCAGACATGGCCAATCCCTCAGCATCTCCCTTCCAACAAGAAAGCTCCTGAGGATTGACCCACCCCATTCCTTTTCTGAGACTTACAGGCTTTGAATGAATGAAATAATTGTCTCCATTTGTCACCTCTCGGTCTGTGTGGAGGCTCAGCCTGGGCAGAGCCCCACCTTTTCCTGATTCCTGGTTCCCATTTCAGAGTCTCAGAGAAGCTGAGCATCGTGCTTGGGGTCACACAGCATGCCCCATAGTAAGGCCTAGAATAGAAGCTTAAACATCCTTGATTGTAGGGACCAATGGTCTCACTGATATGTGAGCTGCCCATTGGGAGCCTTCCTGAGGTAGAGATGGTTCCTAGATCACATAAAATTCCCCTTCCCGACATCCCCCTCCCGCTCCCCACCCCCAGTCCTCTGCAGAGCCTCCCCATGACCAGGCAGAGCTGTTGTGATGTACTCTAATTGTGTCTGACAGTTAGTTACTCTCTGGCTAACTGCTTTGGGACAGCTATGGCTCCCCAGGCCTGCTAGGGATCCCAGCTACTAAATAATTTGCTTTGGCCTTCCCTGGTGCCTGCTGAATGACACAGGGCAGGCTCCCCAACCACCAGGCTTGGGGAGCTGGGAGACAGGCCTCCTAGCCTCCATCCCCTCCCCCTACACCCCACACTAGAGGGGCGGGGGAGTGGTAAACAGACTGTCAGCCATGGTGGTCTCTCCCTCCCTCTCTCCTGGTCACATTGGAAACATTAGGGAGCTACTCTTGGAGCATGGAGGTTCAGCTTCCATCCTGGAGACCATGCCTAAGTCTTAACACATTGTGTCTGCCTGTGTGTGCTCAGGGGAGGCGGAGGGGCCGGGGCCTCATGACAGTCTGGGCCCCAGTCTAGGCCCAGGGGCTGCCAGCTTGGGGGACATCCGTAGGAAGTGGTTAACTCAGCTAGCACTGCTGGATTCCCAGCCCAGCCTTTCTTGCCTTGATGAAATAATGACAACTCTCATTACTATAGTGATGCCAATATTTACAAAGCACCTCCTTCACATTAGCAGTGGAAGGAAGGCAGGGCAACGCACATTGTTTCCATCTGACAGATGAGGAAACTGAGGCTCAGATCAGGAAGGTTTGGGGAACTGGGGGAAACGCTGGATTCAGAATATGCTAACTAGCTCTCTGTCACGTCTAAGCTGTGTGATCATCCCTTTTTGAATGTGTTTCCCCATCTGTCATGTGAAGAGACTGGCCAAGATGACCTCTGAGGTCTCCTTCAGTTCCATTGTGTTTTGATTTTGTGACTTGCTCATGGTCTAGCAGCTGGAATTAAAAATCAACTTCCTACCCCATGCTGCCTGTTCAGAAGGCGCTGCTTCCGTCAGACTGAGACCTGGGAAAGACTTTAGCTGAAAAAGGTCCAGGTCTCCCACTGCATCCGGGGCTGTCTCCAGTCATCCTGATCTTTATCTGGCCACTGGACCCAAGATAGCTCTGGAGGAGACAGTGAGGCTGGTGACTTTGCACGGCCCTGCCTCACTTACATCCGATTCACTTGCAAGTCATGGCATCACCTCCCTGATGTCATGGTCCTCTTCTAGAATGAAGGACAAACAGCAACAATATAAAACTTTATAAAAGTGCCCACCATTAGGCCTGTGCCTTAGCACAGACTCGGACCCATAGATCTGTCAACGTGGAGGAAACAGTTCCTTTTGCTCCAACCCTGGACAGTTGCCCAAGTTTTTTCTTTAGGGAACCTTGGCGAAAGAAGATGATGAAGGAATGAAAAGACATGGATCAAGTGCTTACTTACCATGACCAAATAAGCTAGTAATTGTAAAGGGCTTAGCCCAGAGCCTGGAACATAGTAAAAACTACAGAAATTTAAGTTGTTTTTATTATTACTACTGCTACTACTACTACTACTACTACTACTACTACTACTACTACTACTACTACTACTACTGCTACTGATGCTACTGCTACTGCTACTACTACTGCTACTGCTACTGCTACTGCTACTACTACTACTGCTACTGCTACTACTACTACTACTGCTACTGCTACTGCTACTACTACTGCTACTGCTACTGCTACTGCTGCTGCTACTACTGCTATTACTGCTACTACTACTACTATTACTACTACTACTACTACTGCTGCTGCTGCTACTACTACTACTATTACTACTACTACTACTGCTGCTGCGACTACTGCTACTACTACTATTACTACTACTACTACTATCACCACCACCACCACCATGCACCAGGCCCTGTACTAAGTAATGAAGATACAAGTACAAAAGTAAATAGTTCCTGCCCTCAGAGAGGTTAACTTCTAATGGAAGGAGGCAGAGATGAGGAGGGAGGGCATTCCAGGCATGGCACCAGGAGGGACAGAGCACCTCTTCTCTTTTCACTTGACCTTCCAAATGCTCAAAGACACAACAAAGAAACACCATTCCCCCCCCCCCCCAGACAAACACATTCCTCTGGACTGTTCCACTGGAGACCTCTAGCCAAGCTGCCATAAAATCATGAGAATTCTGTGAGTGCAGCCATCTACCCCACTCCACTCAAAGAGCAGAAAAACCAAGGGGGGGGGGTGGGGAGAGGAGTCACAAGAGAAGACACTGAGGCCACATGTCAGGACAAACACCCTATCCATGAGAGCTGCTCCAGAGGGGACTGGCCTGCCAAGGAAGGTGGGGGGCTCCCTTTCACTGGGGGTCTCCAAGTTGAGATTCCTTTGGAGTTTGAGCTAGACTAGAGACACTGGGGTCCCCCCAACACTCAAACATTCTGAGTTTGCGATGTCTCTAGTACCAGCTGGCACCCAAACAGGAATCGCTAGCATGGTGGCCTCGTCTGATTGTCCTGTCCACCTGCAGGCCTCCAGACCCAGGCATCCATCTTGTTGTTTGCCCATTCCCCTGGGCTTGGGGAGGAGGGACAGATTCCCCTGCTGGAGGAAGGTGTTGGACATAGCCACCTCCTGGCATCCCCTCCAGAGTCACCTCTCCAAGAAGCCTTCATGGGTGAGATTCCTAGAGGTGACAGTGGCATCGCTCTCCTATCCCTTCCCCTCTTTTCTGTTCTGTCTTCTATTTCTCTCTACTTGGGTCCATTGTCATTCATTCCTTTTGAGTCTGTTCTCCTCCCTTGTCTCCCACTCTCCTGTACCCCATTTCATTCTCTTTCATAAGCCTTTCATAGGATCATAGATTCAGAGACCACACCCTTGAAGTTCAAAAAGATTAGACTGGAGTTCTCCTGTGGGTGGGTCCCAGGCTAGGGAGAGGCCTCTTCGGTTCCTTCTCCAAACTGGCTCCCATTCAGGGGGTGGGATTGGATGGGGACACCAGCAGTTACTAGAGGGGTCAGGATGTGCATGAGAGAGGTACACACAAAGGGGAGGGTGGAGTATCTTAGGGACTGGAAAGACCAATGTGGTCAATGAGACACCAGGAGCATGTTTGAGGAGGAGTGGGGAGTCTACTTTATATGGTAGGGATGGGTACTTTGGAAGGAGCCCTAGACTGTCATTCAGCTGATCTGGGTTTGAAATATATATGCCATGTGGCCTTGGGCAAAGCATTTTATTATTGTTCCCCAGATGCCTCACCCATAAAAGGGGGCTAAGAAGACTGTCAACATCGACTATCTGAGGAGTATGAAGACCCAAAGCAGAGACCCCAGCCCCTCCCATCATGTGTGTTTTTCACCCATCTTTCCCATAGGATGCACTCTATGTCCTGACTCCTTCCTCTGGGTCGTTAAATATTTCTCAAGAGCCAGCACAAAGCTGAACTATTTACATAAAAAAACCCAAAATCTCTAGGCATTCCCTGTGTGACCCTAGGCAAGTCACTTTTCCTCTCTCAGACTCAGTTTCCTCATCTGTAAAAAAATGGGGATGTAATAGCACCTACCTCTAAGGGTTATTGTGAGATTCAAAACTGGGAGTGATTTATGACTTACTTCATTGTTTCTCATTCTGCCCTTTGGGGCCAAATGAAACAATGGTGAGATGATGAATACTTCTTTTCTGATAACCATTCAGCCAGGATGCCGCAGCTAGGAGGGGTGTTGTTGGTCATCTGAGACTTTGATGCCAGGGACAGAGCTCTGGACTTGGCATCAGGGAGACCTCACCTGCCTCGAATGCTCACGCCATCTGTGACCCTTGGCAAGCCGATTCAATTAGCTTAGCCTCAGTCTGTCAAATGCAGGGGGCTGGACTAATTGGCCTCTAAATCCCTGCCAGCGTTAGAGCCACGAACCTGTGTTTGAAGTACTTTGTAAAGCTTAGAGCTCTGGATCAACATGGGCTGCTATCATTGCCATCTAACGCTCCAGAAGAGGAAACAGCCCTAGAGAGGGCGAGGGCGTTTCCCAAGGCCGTCCGGCGTGTCGCTGGCAGGATGCCGCTGGTCCTCGGGAAGCCGTTTTCTCTGTTTTGTCCTGTTGCCTGCTCTGTTTGCCTCCGGAGGATCCCCGGGAAGGGACTGTTTAGAGCGCGAGATCCCCGAGGTGGCTGAGCACAGAACCAGCCCCGGGACTTGGTCCCTTCTCCCTGTCGTGTCTGGGGGCAGTCTGTGTATCTGGATGTGGGGGCTGGCTCACTGAAGAAGGGGGCCTCCTGGTGCTCAGACCAGACTGGATCCTTCTGTCTTGACAAAACGCATCTGTGTCCCCCCAGCCTCCCCCGGCCGGGCCGGGAAATACAATCCCTCGATAATGGTCTAATATTTATACAGCGCCTTTCCACCAGATGCATCCCAACCAGCTTTACAAGCTGTCCCGACTCTAGGACGGCCCAAGCAATGTATTCCAGATTCCCGCTCAGAGACGCCCCCCACTCCCAACCCCGTCGGACTCTGGCCTCGGTGATGCTGGGCAAGAGGGGAGCCAGCTCAGGGGGCGGAGCCGCCAGCTGGGGCCCCTCCTCCTCCACACCCCGTTCCCCAAAGCCCGGGCCGGACACATGCAATTGGAGCCAGGAGGCCGCGGAGAAAGGGCCGGCCGGGGCGCAGCCCAGCCAGTGCTTCGGGTTTGAACGTGCGCCAAGAGCAACAAGAAGCCTGCTCGGGAGCAGCCCGCCCTCTCCGTGCGCTCCTCCGCGCGGGTGGCGGGCTGGCCTCCTCGCTACCAGGCGCACAAGTATTAGTCTCCAGCTGTTTCCTCCGCTCCCTTGAACATGAATGAGGACCTGTGTCTCCTTCTCCCTTGGTCACAGGGGCCGGGCTCTGTGTCGGAGTCCCCGAGCTCAGGTAGCAGACAACGGGGGCTTTGTGGGAGCCAAGCAGGAGACGAATGAGGGCCTGTGGCCTCCGATCTCTCTCTCTCTCTCTCTCTCTCTGTCTGTCTCTCTTCTTTATCTGTCTGTCTCTTGCTCTCTCTCTTGCTGTCTCTCCAATGTCTCCTGTACCGAAATTCCTTTTTCTTTCCTTCCTTCCTTCCAACAATCTTGACTTTGTTCCCTGGGAAGGAAACAGCTCTGGGAAACACTTCCCCGAAAGCAGGCAGGAGCAAACGGCTCGGGAGGAGGAATGAGAAGAGACAAAGGTTACAGGAAGCCTTGGACGGCTTTTGTTGAATTAAACCATTAGGGGTGACCCCCAAACCCGAGGCAGGGACGGCAAACAACTGGATACATTTAGGTCACGGAAGACAGCCAAGGGAGGAGCTGAAACCAATTACCGTAAATGAATGTTTCTCTTCTCTGCTCGACCACCGGGCCTGCTCCCAGGATGCTCTGGGGCGGATTAGAAAAACAGATGAACTATTTGGTTTGGTGCTGAGAGTTATTAGCTAATGCAACCGTTGGGCAATTTATCAAATCCGAGCACACGCCGTGATTAATAAACACGGAGGATTAATCACTTTGAATGAGCCGGGCCCCTTCCGTGGGATGCTACGAGAGCCTTGCCCCTGCCCACTGCCCACCAGGGCCCCAGCCTGGTGAGGCTGCATGACAGGGTACTTTGTAACATTTGTTTCTAAAAACAACAACCCTCAGCAAAAGACCCCCTTGGAAGGGGCGGCCCTTCCAGAGCCTTCCAGACGCTGAGCCCCTAAGAGTGGCCCAGAGATCAGGATGAGTCGCTGTTCAAGGCCCCTCCCAGCTCTGACATCCCCTGTCCTCAGGTCCCTCCCAGCTCTGACAAACCCCTGTCCTCAGGCCCCTCCCAGCTCTGACATCCCCTGTCCTCAGCCCCTCCCGGCTCTGACAGTCCTGGTTCTAAGACCCCTCCCAACCCTGACAATCCCTGTTCTAAGACATTGCTTGTTATTGATAATAAGAAGTGGGATTTCAGGGATGCAGAGAAACTTCTTCTGCCTCATGTATAGCAGAACAAACCCCTGTGTTATGAAGCAGGCCTCTAGTCCTGTTTTTTCCGCTAACACTGTGTGAGCCTGTGAAAGTGCTTTTTCTTCTCAGACTCAGTTTCCCTCTATGGAAAATGAAATTGGGGTGAGTGGTCTCTATGGTGCCTGGCCACTCTGTTAGTCTATATTCTGTTTGGTTTTTAATTTTCTAGGATTTTAGCTCTCTCTGTGTGTGTGTGTGTGTGTGTGTGTGTGTGTGTGTGTCTGTGTTTGGTCTGGACCTTTGATTTTATCGGCCTAGGGGAGTTCTGATGTGAAAATTCTGTTCACCCATGCATCTTAGTGTATGGCTTATCCATGGTCACACATAGACAGGACTTAAGTTTGGGTCTCCCTGACTCAGAGACTGGCCCACCACTGGAACAAAAGGGTGGGGATCTACTCACCCCAATTAATCACAGAGGGTCTTTGGTATGATCAATTTGAAAGGTGAATTAGGGCTTTAGGTCATTATATGAAAGCGAATGATATGCTGGAAATATCTTGTGATTATGAAGAGAATTAGTCAGGACAAGTGGGGATATATATGAAAAAAAAAAACTGGTTTGGAGCCAACCAGCCAAGTGGGAGAATCTCCAAATTTAGGAGTTGAGAATTCTAAGCCATTGAGAGGAAATCCCTCTTGTGGGGAGGAGGGTACCTCCTTCTCTTTCCTCCTCCCTCCTCACTGACCATGTTAACAGAGAGAATGGACAAGCAAGAGACGTGTTCAGTCAAGAATGACATGCATGGAGCAAATAAAAGGTCTCTTAAGAAAAGGCAACTGAGTGTTCAGAGATGGAACTGACCAGGTGACAGCCTTGTGATCTTTGAAAAGTCTGGAGATGTGCAGGGGCTGAGTGTTGGTAGCAGAATCTATGGGAGCTGGCAGCAGCATCTCTGAGAAGCAGCAGCTGATGGCAGCGTCTGTACTGGGCGCCCATCAAGGATCAACTGGAAAGAGTGATGTGGTTTCAGACTCTATAAGGCCACCAGACCTTGTAGTCTAGTAAAGACTTGTATTTAGGGAGAATTTCATGAGTTCATGAAGGGAGGAAAGGACTTCCAGGAACTGAGAACTGTGAGTTTTCCCTGTGGCACATGGGTTCCCTATGTGTATATATCATTACTGTTTTTAATGTAAGTTTGAGCCTACTCCCCCCAAGGACCTTGTATGTATGCCTCTAGTTTGGGGAATAATTGTTTCTGTAACAACTGTTCCTGCCATATTTACTTAGCAAAAACCATTCCGATAGATTAATTCTGATAACCAAAGGAGAAATACACCAATGGGGGCTTATGAGTGATGCTACTAAAAACCTCAGTCCTTCAGGCCAGACTTTAGTGGTGGAGTTGTCAACCAACCCCTGACAACATGAGATTTGGGGATTAGCCCTGTAGGGGATGCTTTAATAGTTTAAAACTGCACTAAGATTTTTGGGACATGCTGTATATTAATATAACTATAAAATAATTTAAATATATGATCATGTTTAACATGGTAGCCCTCTGATACAGGAAGAGAGGAATTATTTTTCCTTTTTGATAGAGGAGGAAACTGAAGTTCAGAGGGGGAGAAATGATTTCAAGTCCATGACAGATCTAAGACTCCAAATCTTCCAAGTCTTGGTTTCTTTTTCTGACCCCAGGCTGCCTTCCCAAAACATCACCCCTTTTGTTCTAATAGGGGATGAAGCCTGAACTACCCAGTGACAATGAAGAGCAGGTTTAGAAGGCAAAATGTCCCTGTCATAGAAAACTCAGTCTTGGAGAGAATACTTTAAAAAGGGGAACCTGAAATATGAGAGAGAGGGAATGGACAGCCCCATTCACTTGGATTCAAGATTGGTCTGTTTTAGGAATGGTGAGGGGTGAAGTATAGTGTTTATAGACTGATTAGAAGGACCTGTATGACTCCAGGTTGCTCCTCCCCACCATGCTAGCAGGGGGAATCAGATGCCCTCTCCCCTGCCCTGTGGTTCTTGGAGTTGCAGTTAAAGGAACACCATGTGGGGGGGCACAGGATAATCAAGAAAGTCAGGTAAGGTTAGGTGGCTCCTAAAATATTTTTCATCTCTGAGTCATTGATTTGGCGATTCTGTGTTTCTTTAATTTATGAGACCTTTTTATAATCAGCTTTGGACCTAGTCAGTATAGAATAAAGAAATGAGTAGATTAGATCATAACAGATCTTAATGGATTTGACCAACAACTATTGGATACCCTTTTAAGAGCAATTTCCAAATCAGTTACCTGTGTAGGATCAGGACATTGTCTTCTTAGTAGAAAGATGAAATTAGAGGAAAAAAATAAAGATCAAAGCCAATTAATAAATATTTGCTAAGTACTTATTACATGGCAGTCATTTTGTCAGATGCTGGAGATAGAGAGATTTAAAAAAATTCCTGGAAAGATCTGATATAATTAAAAGAGCTCCAACCTGACCTATTTATGCCATTGATGTTAAAATATGGGAACTGGACCAAGACACAGACATAGACACAGTAACATCCTCAGGAGTTTTAACTAGTATAAATAAACCACCATAAGAGCATCTTGCAAGGATGTTTTATGCTTTTTGATTTTTCATCCCATTTATTTCTGAACAAATCTCTTCCTATCCCTTAACCAATAATCCTTTTCTTGTAACAATTTAAAAAAAATTTGGTCTTCATTAATTTGTTTGTTTACTTTTAGTTTACAGGATTCAGTTCCATAATTCCTTGAGTTTCAAATTTTCTCTCCCTCCCCCCCCTCCCATGGTGGCATACAATCAAGTATAGGATCTGCAAATACTTTCATATTATACATTAGTCAGGTTATAAAGAAGGATTGTAACAGATGGAATGAACAATGGGAAAGAGGAAACAAACCCAAACAAGATAAAGAAAAAGAGCAGGTAGTTTGCTTCAATCTGGATTCAAACTCAGTTCTTTCTCTGGATGTAGACATTTCTCTCCATCATGAGACTTTTGGGGTTGACTTATAATCCTGCATTGCTGAGAAGAGTCCAGTCTATAAAAGTTGGTCGTCACATATAGGTTGTGTCTGTAATTGTGTACAAATTTCTCCTGGTTCTACTCTTCTCCGCATCAGTTCATATAAGCCTCTCCAGGTAAATGTGAACGTCCATCTGCTCCTCATTTCTTATAGCACAATAGTATTCCATTACATGCATATACCACAACTTGTTGAGCCATTCCCCAATTGATGGGCACCCCCTTAATTTCCAAATCTTTGCCACCACAAAAAGAGCTGCTATAAATATTTTTGTACATATGGGTCTTCCTCCAACTTCTATGATCTTTTTGGGATACAACCCTAGAAGTGGTATTGCTGGGTCAAAGGGTATGAAATTATTTATAGCCCTTTGGGCATAATTCCAGATTGTTCTCCAGAATGGTTGGATCAATTCACAACTCCATCAGCAATGCATTAGTGTTCCAATTTGTCCACATCCTCTCCAGCATTTGTCATTTTCCTGTGTTGTCATCTTTGCCAATCTGACTGATGAGATGTGGTACCTCAGTGTTGTTTTGATTTGCATTTCTCTAATCAATAGTGATTTAGAGCATTTTTTCATATGCTTATAAATATCTTTAATTTCTTCCTCTGTAAACTTTATGTTCATATCCTTTGACCATTTATCAATTGGGGAATGACTTGTATTCTTATAGATTTGACTCAATTCTCTGTATATTTTAGAAATGGGTCCTTTATCAGTGACATAGGTTGTAAAAATTCTTTCCCAAATTTCCACTTCCCTCTTAATCCTGGTTACACTGGCTTTGTTTGTACAGAAGCTTTTCAATTTAATGTAATCAAAATTATCCATATTTCATTTTATAATGCCCTCTAATTCTTGTTTGGTCATAAAGTCTTCCCCTCTCCACAAATCTGACAGGTAAACTATTCCTTGCTTTCCCAGATTGCTTAGAGTATCAGCCTTTATACCTAGATCCATGCACCCATTTAGACTTGATTTTGGTATATGGTGTTAGATAATGGTCTATGCCCAGTTTCTTCCATACTATATTCCAGTTTTCCCAGCAGTTTTTGTCAAATATTGAGTTTTTATCCCCAAAACTTGGGTTTTTGGGTTTATCAAACAGTAGATTACTATAGTCATTGACTGCTAAATCTCATGTGCCTAATCTACTCCATTGATCCACTACTCTATTCCTCAGCCAGTACCAAGTAGTTTTGATGACTGCTGCTTTATAGGACAGATTAAAATCTGGTATAGCTAGTTCACCATCTCTAGTATTTCTTTTCATTAATTCCCTTGATATTCTGGACCTTTTGTTCTTCCAAATGGTTTTTGTTACTATTTTTTCTAGCTCTATAAGGTAGTTTTTTGGTAAACTGATTGGTATGGCACTAAATATATAATTTAATTTAGGTAAAATTGTCATTTTTATTATATTAGCTCAACCTAGCCATGAGCAATTGATGTCTTTCCAATTAGTTAGATCTGACTTTATTTGTATGAAAAGTGTTTTGTAGTTGTGATCATATAGGTCTTGGGTTTGTTTTGGCAGGTAGATGCCCAAATATTTTATAATGTCTACAGTAACTTTAAATGGGTTTTCTCTTTCTATCTCTTGCTGTTGAATTTCATTAGAAATATACAGGAATACCAAGGATTTATGTGGGTTTATTTTATATCCTGCAACTTTGCCAAATTTATTTATTGTCTCAAGTAGTTTTTTACTTGATTTTCTAGGATTCTCTAAGTATATCATCATGTCATCTGCAAAGAGTGATCAGCTTGGTCTCTTCTATGTCTAATTTGATTCCTTTGATTTCTTTTTCTTCTCTAATTGCTACTGCTAACATTTCTAGTACCAGATTGAAAAAGAGGGGTGATAGTGGACACCCTTGTTTCACCCCTGATCTTATTGGAAATGCTTCTAGTTTCTCCCCATTACATATAATACTTTCTGATGGCTTTAAATAGATGCTACCTATTATTTTAAGGAAGGCTCCATTTGTTCCTTTTATTTCTATTGTTTTTAATGGATGTTGTATTTTGTCAAAAGCCTTTTCTGCATCTATTGAGATAAGCATGTAGTTTTTGCTAGTTTTATTGTTGATATGATCAATTATACTGATGGTTTTCCTAATATTAAACCATCCTTGAATTCCTGGAATAAATCCTACCTGATCAAAGTATATTATTCTTGTGATAAGTTGCTAGTCTTTTTGCTAATATTTTATTTTATTTAAAATTTTTGCATCTATATTCATGAGGAAGATTGGTCTATAATTTTATTTCTCTGTTTTATCTCTTCCTGATTTAGGTATCAGTATCATATTTATGTCATAAAAAGAATTTGGTAGGACTCCTTCACTACTTTTCCCGAATAGTTTGTAGAGTATTGGAATCAATTGTTCTTTAAACGTTTGATAGAATTCGCTAGTAAATCCATATGGCCCTGGAGATTTTTTCCTAGGGAGTTGACTGATGACTTGTTCGATTTCTTTTTCTGATATGGGGTTAAGTAATTTACTTCCTCTTCATTTAATTTGGGCAACCTATATTTTTGTAAATATTCATCCATTTCACTAAGATTGTCAAATTTATGTGCATACAACTAGGCAAAATAATTCCTAATTATTGTTTTAATTTCCTCTTCATTGGTTCACCCTTTTCATTTTTGATACTCGTAATTTGGTTTTCTTTTTTTTATCATATTGACTAAGGATCTATCAATTTTATTGTTTTTCATAAAACTAGCTCTTAGTTTTATTTATTAATTCAATAGTTTTCTTAATTTCAGTTTTATTAATCTCTCCTTTGGTTTTCAGTATTTCTAATTTAGTATTTAATTGGGGATTTTCAATTTGTTTTTTTCTAGCTTTTTCAATTGCACGCCCAATTCATTTACCTCTCTTTTCTCTAATTTATTCATGTATGCACTCAGAGATATAAAACTTCCCCTAAGAATTGCCTTTGCTGCATCCCACAAATTTTGGCATGTTATCTCATTGTTGTCATTCTCTTGAATGAAGTTACTGATTGTTTCTATGATTTCTCGTTTGACTGACTCATTCTTTAGGATTAAATGTTTAATTTTCAATTAGTTTTTAGTCTATCTTTCCATGGCCCTTTATTGCATATGATTTTTATTGCATCATGATCTGAGAAGGATGCATTTAATATTTCTGCCTTACTGCATAGAATTGTGAGGTTTTTATGCCCTAGTACATGGTTTTTATACCCTAGCATATGCTCTAGTGCTCATTTTGAGCATGTGCCATGAACCACCGAGAAGAAAGTATATTCTTTTTTATCCCCATTCAGTTTTCTCCAGAGATCTATCATATCTAGCCTCACTAAAATTCTATTCGCCTCCTTCACTTCTTTCTTGTTTATTTTGAGGCTAGATTTATCAAGTTCAGAGAGGGGGAGATTAAGGTCCACAACTAGTATAGTTTTGCTATCTATTTCTTCCTCTAATTCCCTTAACTTCTCTAGGAATTTGGATGCTATACCACTTGGTGCATATATGTTGAGTAATGATATTGCTTCATTCTCGATGGTGCCTTTTAGCAGGATATAGTTTCCTTCCTTACATCTTTTAATTAGATCTGTTTTTGCTTTTGCTTTATCTGAGATAAGGATTTCTACCCCTGCTTTTTTTACTTTAGCTGAAGCATAATATATTCTACTCCAGCCTTTTACCTTTACCCTGTGGGTATCCCTTTGTTTCAAATGTATTTCTTGTAGATAGCATATTGTAGGATTATGGTTTTTAATCCATTCTGCTATCCTCATCTGTTTTATGGGAGAGTTAATCCGATTCACATTCACAGTAATCTGTCTCTTTCCCTCCATCCTATTCCTTCACCTGCTTATGTTTTTGTTTCTTCCTGTTTCCTTACTCTCCTTAAGGGTTTTCCTTTTGACAACCACCTCCCTCAGTGTTCCCTCCCTGTGACCACCACCCTCCTTCTTTACCTACCCTCTCCCCTTACTGATCTTTCCCTTCCTTCTAATCCCTCCTTCTCATCCCCCCTTGCCCTCCTACTGCCTATAGGACACAATAGATTTTTATACTTATCAGAATATGTTATTACCCCTTTGACCCCAAACCAATCAGAGTAAATTTCATACAGTGCTCCTTTCCCTCCCTCCTTTCCCAAACTTAACTGATTATGTTGATTCCTCTTTGAACCAGAACCAGTGAGAATAATTTCTTTCTTTTTTTTTTAAGCAATTGGGGTTAAGTAACTTGCTCAAGGTTACATGGCCAGTTATCTCTGGGTGTGGTACTAAGTATCTGAGCCCGGATTCGATCCCAGGTCATCCTGACTCTGGGGCTGGTGCTCTTACTCACTGTGCCACCTGGCCGCCCCCAGTGAGAATAATTTCAAATGATGTTCCTCTCCCTCTTTCCTTCCCCCTCTACTATAGTATGTTTTTATGCTTCTTCATATGGCATAATTTACCTTTTCCTGTCTCATCTTTCCTTTTATCCCATTACAGTCCCTTTGAACCCCTTAATAAGGTTTTTTTTTTTATCATCAGATTAGTTCATTTATACCCACACCCTCTATCTATGTATATCCCTTTTAAAGGTCATGATAATCTTATAAATTTCAATATTGACAGTTATCAGCTTCTCATATAGGGATGTAAACAGTTTGCTCTTATTGCATCCCAAGTTATGTGCTTGTGTGCATGTGTGTATGTGTGTGTGTGTTTTCCTTGTTTACCTTTTTATGTCTTTCTTGAGTCTTCTAATTGGAGATCAAGTTTTCCATTTATCTCTGGCTTTTTCATCAGGAAAGTCTGGAAGTCCCTTATTTCATTAAATGACTATCTCCTTGCCTGAAAGATTATGCTAAGTTTTGCCAGGTAGTTAATCCTTGGTTGCAGTCCTAGCTCTTTTGCCTTATGAAATATCAAATTCCAATCCCTCCGATCTTTTAATGTAGAAGCTACTAGGTCCTGTGTAATCCTGACTATAGTTCCATGATATTTGAATTGTTTCTTTTTGCCTGCTTGCAATATTTTCTCCTTAATCTTGTAATTCTGGAATTTGGCTACTATATTTCTTGGGGTTTTCAATTTGGTATCTCAGGAGGAGACTGGTAAATTCTTTCAATAACTATTTTACCTTCTGATTCTAGGACTTCAGGACAGTTTTCTGTGACAGTCTCTTGGAGGATGCTGTCCAGGCTGCTTTATCATCATGGCTTTCCAGTAGACCAGTAATTCTTAAGTTATCTCTCCTGGATCTGTTCTCCAGGTCAGTTGTTTTTCCAGTGAGATATTTTACACTTCCTTCCAATTTTTCAGTTTTCATGTTTTGTTTGATTGGCTCTTGGTACATCATAGAGTCCTGAGCTTCAATTTGACTGATTCTAATTTTTAGTGAAATTTTTCTTCAGTTACTTCTTGAAGGTCTTTTTTTATGGAGGTATTTTCTCCAATTAGTTCACAAATTTTACTTTTTAAGGATTTGTTTTCTTCAGTGAGACTTTTTTTGAACTTGGTCACGGTAGACTTAAATTTATCTTCTACCTTCCCAATTTGGCTTTTAAAATCTTTCTTGGGCTCCCCCAAGAATGCTAGGTGGGCTTGAGGCCAGTTCATATTTCCATCTGTGGTCTCAGGTGTGGACACAGAGTTCATGGTATCTCTTGAAAGTGATTCTTCTCATTCAGAATAATAGGATTCTATTGTCTTTGGTCTTGCCTTTGCAAGTTGCTTCTGGCCCATTGTAATTGCCTATTTCTTCTCCTTTAAAGTGTATTTCTGCTCCTGGGGTACAGAGGGCTCTGACCCAAGCTTCTCAGGCTTGGAGGTAGGTGCCTGGTTGCTGGCTTTGTGTGCTGTAGCCTCTGGGTATCTAGATTGAGCCCAAGGCCAGGACTCTCAGTGTTTCCCCTGAGTTACCCTGAGATTCACAGAGTAATCTGTGGGGGAGGGGTACTCTGGTTGCTTTAGATTTCTACCTCTATGTCCCTGAGCTACAGTTCAGGCAGGCTTTTGCTGGTCAAATGAGGTGGGGCTTGTTGGGACCTCTCCCTCTTCTCTTCAGACCCCTTACTACCTCAGTTACACCCTTTCTCCTTGACTCCTAAGCCTGAGGCTGTTTCTTCTATTTCAGGATTTTACTCTGGGTGGGACATTTATCTTTGGATTTTCTTGGTCAGGGAAGGGGAATTGGAGCAGCCAGAGTTTACTTTGCCATCCTGGCCCCTGGAAAATCAGGCAGGTGATTTTTAAACTTCCAGGCTGGGGGCTGATAGCCCAGGAGAAGCTGCTGTCTCTGCTGCAGGCCCTGTGCTTTTTCTTACCCAGCTCTGATTAGTGGTAAGAAGCTGGTGAAATGGCTTTGAATTGTCCTTGGGGTGGGTGAGTCTGCTGGCTGGGGCTCCTTCTCACTCTATTGAATTTTGCTTTCTAGTCTGGGCTGGTGCAGCCCCTGCATGCTCCGTGCTCCCCCTGCCCCAACCCACGTGGGCAGTTTCCTGGGCTGGATTCTGCCATGCTCTGTCTCCCAGTGGATTCTGGCACTCCAAAATCTGTTCAGATTCATTTTTTAAAGTTTAGTGATGGGATTCATGGAGGAGCTTAGAAAAGTTACTGCTTCCATTCCACCATCTTGGCTCCACCCCTCCCCCCCCCAACAATTTTAAAAAAGGGAAAAAAAGGTTCAACCAAACCAATTGACATATTGACTATGTATGAAAGCATGTGCAGTATTCCACTCATAGTTCATCTTTGGAATGAAGGGAGGGAGACAAAATTTCATTACTCTTGGGGCAGAGTCAAGATGGTGGAGTAGAAACAGGACCTCCACGCAGCTCTGGCTCACACCATCTCCAATCCAAGTAAAAGGGGACTCTGAACAAACTTTGGAGCTACAGAACCCACAAAATGACACAGAGAAGCTAACCTCCCGCTGAAGACAGCCCAGCAGGCTGGCAGGAATCTGCCAGCTCAGTGCTCTGGGAGCTGACCCCAGCCCCACACTGAGGTTTTAGCCCCAGGGCGGGCCTGACCAGTCACCAGCTGGAGGGACTCCAGATCACCAGCAGCTGTGGCAGTCCAGAATTATCAACACATAGATGCTAAGGACAAAGTGAGAGGTCAGTGCAGTGTGGACTTTGGGACCCAGTAGTTGGGAGTGCGTTGTCTTTTGTTCTCCCCAGGGGGTGGGAAGCTTCTCAGGGCTGCGGCCCAGGTGCCACCACATGGCAGCTTCAGCTCCTGGCCTGCAGAGTGTAGGGGGACCAAGCGACAAGTCTGAGGGGTAATCGCTCTTGCTTTAACCTGTTTGGATCTGGCTTGTGGTCTAGGGTAGAGGTTCTGGGTTGTGTGACCAGCTTGCCAGAACATGTGGAGGCTTCAGAGAGGGCACCCAACTAATAACTCCGGCAGCTGAGAAAACCCCAGAGTTTGGAACAAAGCTCCCCTGTCTGGTGGCAGAGTCCTACTGTAGCAAAAAGCCCCCAAATCAAGTAATTGAGTGGCAAAATGAGCAGGCAAAGGAAGCAAACCAAACAAAGCAATCCAACATTAAACCCCTATTTTGGGGACAAAAAAGCTCAAAGAATGGAACAGGAGGAAGACAATGAAGTCAGAACTCCTTCGCCAAAAGCTTCCCAGAAAAATACGAGCTGGTTACAGGCTATAGAGGACCTTAAGAAGCAGATAAGAGAAGTGGAGGAAAAATTGGGAAGAGAAATGAGAACAATGCAAGAAAATTATGAAATGAGAGTCAACAGCCTGACTGAAGAAAATAACACCTTAAAAAATAGACTAACTCAAATGGAAAAAGAGGCTCAAAAAGTCAATGAGGAGAAGAATGCCTTAAAAACCCGAATTTGCCAGATGGAAAAATAATCTCAAAAACTCAATGAGGAGAATCACTCCTTCAGAATTAGATTGGAACAAATGAAAGCTAATGACTTCATGAGAAATCAAGATGCTGTTAAACAGATCCAAACAAATGAAAGAATAGAAGGCAATGTGAAATATTTCATTGGAAAAACCACTGACCTGGAAAATAGATCCAGGAGAGATAATTTAAAAATTATTGGACTACCTGAAAGCCATGATCAAAGAAAGAACCTAGAAATCATCCTCCAGGAAGTTCTCAAAGAAAACTGCCCTGATGTTTTAGTACCAGAGGGCAAAATAGAGGTTGATAGAATCCACTGATCACCTCCTGAAAAAGATCCTAAAAAGAAAACTCCTAGGGATATTATGGCCAGGTTCCAAAATTCCCAGATCTAGGAGAGAATATTACATGCAGCCAATTTGAATATTGTGGAAACACAATCAGGATAACCCAGGATCTGGCAGCTTCTACACTGAGGGATGGAAGGGCTTGGAATGTGATATTCTGGAGGTCAAAGGAGCTGGGATTAAAACCAAGAATCACCTACCCAGCAAAACTGAGTATCATGTTTCAGGGGAAAATATGGTCATTCAGTGGAATAGAGGACTTTCAAGCATTCTTTGATGAAAAAACCAGAGTTGAATAGAAAACTTGACATTCGGATACAAGAAACAAGAGAAGCTAAACAGGGAAAGGAAATCATAAGGAACTTATCAAAGTTGAACTATTTACGTTCCTACATAGAAAATCTATAATTGTAACTGATGAAACTTTTCCAGTATGAAAATAGTTGAAGGAAATAGAAAAATATATATACATATATATATATATGTATATATAGGAGGGTATATGGGCATATGAATACATAATTGAATGTATGTATATATGTTTACAGGTATACATAGAGGGGACAGCACCAATTTAATAGGAAGGAATGATATTTAAAAGGTGAAATTAAGAGGTGAGAGAGGGATATAATGAGAGGTGATGGGGAGAGAGAGAATGGGGTAAACTATCTCATATAGAAGAGGCAAGGGAAAATGGTTACAGTGGAGTGGAAAAATAGGAAGGCAAAAGGGAATGGGTCAACCTTATTCTTATTGAATCTTGCTCGGGGAGGGAATGAAATACACACTAAATAGGGTATCTCACCCTACAGGAGAGTAAGGGGGAAGGAGATGAGGGGGGGGATGATGGAAGGGAGGACAGGCTGGGGGGAGGGAAGTTGGAAGCATCCACTTTTGAAAAGGGATGGGATCAAAGTAGAGAACAGAACAAGTGGGAGGTGGGATAGAAGGGAGGGAAATATAGTCTGTCTTGTACAATATATCCACTATGTTAATGTTTTGCATTAGCTACACATGTACAACCTATACTGAACTGCTTATCTTCCCAGTAAGGGTGGGTGACAAGGGAGGAAGGGAATCAATCTGGAATTCAAAGTTTTAAAATCAAATTAAAAAAATATATGTATATATATTTAGTATTAAAAAAAAGAAATTTCATTACTCTTTTGCTAGGGCCATGTCTCATTATTATAATTATAAAACATTTAGTTTTGTTTTATTGTTCTTTATATGTACATTATTGAAGTCATTGTGTATGTGTTTTTCTGTTTTGACTTATTTTATTCTTCAGTTCATATACATCTTCCAATATCTTCTCTGAATTCTTCATTTTTGTCCTTTCTTATGGCAAGTACAATTGTTTTTGCCATTTCCCAATCAAAGGAGAAAGGGAACAAGTATTTATTAAGGGCCTACCTATTAGGAACTGTACTGAGTTCTTTACAAATATTATCTAATTTATCCCAAGAACATTTAAAGATGAAACCAGGAGGAAGATAATGAAGAGATGGAAAAATAGGAGAAAGATCTGCCAGCATTTCTTTAACAAACCATCTGTTCCATCAAGGAAAATGGAACCACCACATTTGGATTCTGACATCACAGTCCTTCATAGGCTGAATGAGGAAGCAGAACTGAAGGAAATAGAGACTTAGACCATACCAAATACATGTAAAGAAGGAAAAGACTGGATGAGATAGAGCTTTGAGGGTATCAAGGGATTACTTTTTAAGACATTAAAAGGAGGGGAAGTTATGAAATGCCTTAAATAAATCATGGGACTTAGTACAAAAATAAGGTGACCCCTTCACATCACTAGCTGCTGCTCCATATGCCTATTTTCTCACTTTTACAATTTTTTTAAAAATTTAAAATATTAATTAAATTATTTTTAGTTTTCATCATTCACTTCCATAAAATTTTGAGTAAGAAGAGGAGGGCTAGATTGAACTTGAGAAATCTCACAGTACTTTTAACTGACCCAAGCTTCTCTATGAAACAAAGAACCGTCTTTTAAATGTCAACATTATTTTGTTTTTCTTATATGTATTTTAATGGTTTATTATTTCTTTATTTCCTTCCTTTCTTCTTCCCTTCCTTCCCTCCTTCCTTCCTCTTTCTTCCTTCCTTCCTCCCTTTCTTCCTTTCTCTCTTCCTCCCTCCCTCCCTCCCTTCCTTCCTTTCTTTCTCTTTCTTTCTTTCTTTCTTTCTTTCTTTCTTTCTTTCTTTCTCTCTCTCTCTCTTTCTTTCTTTCTTTCTTCCTTTCTTTCTCTCTTTCTTTCTTTCTTTCTTTCTTTCTTTCTTTCTTTCTTTCTTTCTTTCTTTCTTTCTTTCTTTCTTTCTTTCTCTGTCTTTCTTTCTTTCTCTCTGTCTTTCTTTCTCTCTCTTTCTCTCTGTCTCTCTCTCTTTCTCTTTCTCTCTTTCTCTGTCTCTCTTTCTCTCTCTCTCTTTCTTTCTCTCTGTCTCTCTTTCTTTCTCTCTCTCTCTCTCCCCTTCCCTCCCTCCCTCCCTCTCTCTCTCTCTCTCTCTCTCTCTCTCTCTCTCTCTTTCTTTCTTTCTTTCTTTCTTTCTTTCTTTCTTTCTTTCTTTCTTTCTTTCTTTCTTTCTTTCTTTCCTTCTTTCTTTCCTTCTTTCTTTCCTCCTTCCTTCATTTCTACCATTTTCTCCCCAAAGCATCCTTCCACAACAAATTGAAAGAGTCAAGTAAAATCCGTCAACCTATTGGCCCTTTATGAAAATGTGTACCTCTTCTTTTTTTTTTTAAGCAGTCGGGGTTAGGTAACTTGCTCAAGGTTACATGGCCAGTTATTTTTGTGTGGGTGCTGAGTATCTGAGGCCAGAACCGATCCCAGGTCTCCCAATGCTGGGGCCAGCACTTTTACTTACTGTGCCACCTGGCCTCCCAAAAGAGTAATGTATCTTTCTTTCTTTTTTTGGCTTTTTGGAGGGCAGTTGGGGTTAAGTGACTTGTCCAAAGTCACATGGCTAGTTTTTGTGTTAAGTGTCTGAGGTCGGATTTGAACTCAGGTCCTCCTGATTCCAGCGCCTGTGCTCTATTCACTGCACCACCTCGCTGCATCTGTACCTCTTTCTATGCCTCTGGGTTACTACTTCTATGCCAGGAAGTGAGATCCTTAGGTCATCATCTACCTCCTGGAACCATAATTGGTCTTTGCATGATCCCTTACTTAAAAGTTGCTTTCCTTTGTGATGTTCTGACTATTTGTATATATTTTCTCCTGGTTCTGCTCAATTCATTCTGCAACAATTCCTACCATATTAGATTTCTCTGAAGCCATCCCCTTTACCCTTTCTTACAGAACAACAATGTCCCATCATATTCATATACCATGACTTGTTCAGTCATTCCCCAATTGATGGGCACCTCTCAGTTTCCTGTTCTTTGATATAACAAAAATGCTGCTCTAAATGTTTTCATAATATGGGTCATTTTCTTCTGTCTTTGTTCTGTTTGGATAGTAAGCCTAGAAATGATATGACTGGGTCAAAGGTTATGCATATTTCAGTAACTTTCTGGCTATAGCTCCAAAAATGAAACCTCAGTATCCTTCAAACATTATCACATGGCTATGAGTCATGAATCCTTAGAAGGATGAAGGTTGTGGCTCGTCCAAAGGGAGATGGAGAGATGCATGATAGATGTAATTGGAGGCAACATATTGGAGAACTTTGGAGCAAGAAGGAGGTTTATGTGTGATAGTCAATGAGATACATGTCCAGAAAAAAAGACATGTCAACTATGCAACAAGTGTGTGGGAAAACAGAAAGTGTGTGGAGGCTTTGCAGAGAGAACTGCCAGGATGGGGTGTGATCAGAAAATCTATTCACATCAATGATATCACTGACCTACTGAAGTATTTAAGAAAGGCTCTTTTTGCTCATCATTAATCC
>NW_027185850.1:27724508-27727189 GCF_028583685.1 Petaurus breviceps papuanus | reverse complement strand
AGAGAGAGAGAGAGAGAGAGAGAGAGAGAGAGAGAGAGACAGACCGAGAGAGAGACAGAGAGACACAGAGAGAGAGAGACAGAGACACAGAGAGAGACAGAGACAGAGAGAAAGAGAGATAGAGAAAGTCAGAGAGAGAGACAGAGACAGAGACAGACACTGAGACAGAGAGAGGAGAAAGAGAGAATAAAGAGACAGAGAATAGAGACAGAGGGGGAGACAGAGATAGAGACACAGTCAGAGAGAGAAGAGAGAGGGAAGGAGAGAGGAGAGAGAGAATAAAGAGACAGAATAGAGAGAGGGGATGAGGGGAGAAAGAGAGACAAAGACAGAAACAAATATACACACAGAGAGAAACAGAGACAGAGAGAACTGAACACACAGGTTCTAGTTAGAAGTTTAGATATGATCTTAATCTTCATTCACTTTGTGAACTTGGAAAATCCTCTTCCTCTCTTAGAACCTCAGTTTCTCTATTTGTAAAATGGGGAGAGGGTGATGATATAGTCACTAAGGCCCTTTGGCTCCTCCAACCTTTGGCATTTTGTTCAGTAATCTTCATGGGACTTAAAGAAATGTGAATTTGGAAAGGGAAGGGAATATCAGGGCCCCAGACCTCCAAGTACACCAGGCATTGTCCCCTGGAGGCCTTGGGCTCAGGAATTCAGGAATTCTGCCTGGGCCTACAGTGGGGTCAGAGCAGGCTTGTGCCTTCACCTTGACGCCCTGGTGGGTGACCCCCTAAATAACACTGAGGAATGCGTGCAAATGCGATTTCACTGGAAATGAAGCCTTGTGGATAGGTCAGGGGAGGGGTGTAACTGGAGCCTCCTGGTCCATTTTGGTCAGACCCTGATGGGAACAGCAGCATGACGTCTCACCTGTCTGCATGCACACAACACTGCTATTGTACTGTCCAAAGCAGAGTCCCAACCCTGAATGGATCTCCTCTCCCCCAGCCCAGGCCTATTCTGTGCCTCGGTTTTCTACTCTGAAAACGATGGGGTTAGGCTGGTTGGTCTCTCTGGGTCTTCTAGCTCTAATGTTCTGTATTCTAGCATGGTGCCCCAAGTATCCACCCGATCTTGAGCTGTAGTGATCTAGATGAAGGCGTTAGATGGCACACTGGCGATAGAAAACCAGGAGGGAAAGTAAACATTATCTAATACAATGGGGATCCTGAAGAATCCTGGCTAGAACTCAGGCTAGAACATCAGATTGAAAGGAAAAAGATGAAACTCTATGAAAACAAATAAAAAGACTTATCCTTGGATTCAAGAGATCAATTTCTCAAGAATCAGATTGGGGCACGATGACCAGACAGTAATTTTTTTTGGAAGAAACATCTAGGGTTTTGCTGGTTTTAGTGCATGCTTAGCATGAGTCAGTAGCATGCTACATCTACCAAGGAAGCTAATGAAATCTGAGGCTACATCGAGAGTCATAGCATCCAATGATAAAGGAGGCAATCGTTCCTCTGTCCTCTGCCCCTATCAAATCACACCCGAAGTACTGTGTCTGGTTTGGGATGCCATGGTTTATAAAGAACTTTGAAAAACAGGAGAAAAGGGGCCAGGAGAGGGCATCCAGAAGAGTAAATGATCTTGAGATCAATTGACTCCTAAACTTGGGTGCCTACTAAGCTCCTTGAAGTCAGGGGCTGTTCCATTTTTGCCTTTGTATTTCTAGTGTCCAATGTGGCACCTTGCAAACAGTAGGTACATAATAATCAATGTTGGTTGAATTAGTCTAGTATTTTTTCAACTGAATCCCTCAAAGAAGCCTTGTGGAGAGAGAGCCTAGGTGTTCAGGTCCTGGGAAGGTCCATGGAAGACCAGGATGTTAGGAATTACCTAAATGATGGTAGAGGCAGAATCACAGTATCTCAGAAGCTTGGGTTTGTAAGGGAATTCAGAGACCATCTCGTCTAATCTATACTTGCATGAAAATCCCCTACTGAAAGACAAATATGGTGTCCCTACTGAACCTTCTCTTCTTTAGGCTAAACATTCATTTTCTTCAAGCAATCGTCACATAACAAGAGAACTAAAAGTGAATCTGGACTCCCTATCAGGAGCTGTCACTGGGAGACTTAGTGAAGAGGGGAAAGAAGGTCTCCCTGAAGAAGGGCTCCAATGGGGGATATTGGCCAACCTAACATTATGGAAGGATAGGGAAGGGACAAGAAACAGTATCATATGTGGATCAGTTGGAGGAAATAGGAATGTTTAACCTGGGGAAGGAAAGACTCAGGGGAGACGTGAGAGCTATGCTGAAGTATCTAAAGACTTGTTCCATGGAAGAAGGGTTAGGCTTGCTTGGTCCTAGAGGACAGAGCTAGGAGCAATGGGTGAAGCATCCGAGAGGCAGTTTTTACCATCATGTAAGGACAAGATTTCTATCAGAGTTATCCCAAAGTGGAATGGGCTACCTGGGTGGTAGTGTAGAGGTGCTGTAAGTTCCCCATTATTTGAGGGAAAGACTGGAAGATCACTTGTCCAAGATGTTATTGAGGGGTTCTTTGGTGAGGTATGAGTTGGAAAGCTTCTGAAATCCTCTCACATTGGAGAGTCTGTGATTCTCAGGTTCTACTCCACCTAGGTAAAGGTGGCCCCATCATCTCCAAAATGTCTTCTCAAAAGTAACATAACCATCTATCTATCTATCTATCTATCTATCTA
>NW_027185850.1:27705393-27724498 GCF_028583685.1 Petaurus breviceps papuanus | reverse complement strand
TAGATATATGGAGTCTTGGAGCCTAGTGGGTTTTCTCTGAATAGCTACGGTATTTCCTCTATCTCACTGGAAGCGACTGAAACCCAGAAAAGGATGAGTCTAGCTTCAAAACCGAAATTTTTCACTGTGAAGGTTGGCTAGCTCCTTTGTCTCAGAGGTCTGTTACTTTCTAATTAGTTCAGCTCCCAAGTGAGAATTGATGGGGGACTAATTTGGGGGACAGAGAGGGGGGAGAAGGGCTTGTGACAGACCCCAACAGCTCCCGGACTCATCCATCAGAGAGTCCCCTCCATCCCTCCTCCCCTTTTCCGTTCTGCGATTAGCAGGTCATTGGCCTTTGGTTTTCTCCCTGTAGGTGCTAATTAGTTTCTCAAAGGGGCAGGTGGGGATGTGACAGAATGGACAGTAGAGACAAGGAGCAAGACAAACATTTTGATAAACACCAAAACAAAGTTGATAAGCCGTTAGCGCCATGGCTGAGACTCTTTGAAATCCAGTAAACATAGCCATCTAGCCCAGCTGCCAGTGTGAGGGGACGTTGTGTCCACAAAGGGAGTTCTGAGCACTCAACAGCAACACAAATTTGTGCTTTGAGTAAGACTACACAATTTGGATTTATGATGTTAGTTGAATGACTAATCAATTATGGAGAAGGCAAAGTGGAACACACTAGTCTGGGTGCCAGGAAAATGGTATCCTCTCCCTAGTTCTGCTTCTGGATTGCTGAACATGTCATCTACTCTCACTGGGTCTGTTTTTATATCAGTAAAGCAAGTAGACTGGACCAAAATGTCCAGAAAGCTGCTTCTAGGTCTGCCAATCCATGTCCTCCATTCTAACAGCCTTCCCCTCTCTGATGTGTTATAGTCTAAGAATGAATATTGCAGTCTCTTTTCCATGTGCTTGGACCCCTGCTAGTTTTCAGGTCCTTTGATTTCTAGTACAGGTAAAAATTGCCCATTAACATCTCTTATGGGCAGCTAGATGGGGCAGTGGATAGTGGTGCAGGGCCTGGAGTCAGGAAGACCTGAATTTAAACCTGGTCTCAGATACTTACTAGCTGTGTGACCCTGGGTAAGTCATTTACTGTTGGCCTCAATTTCCTCATCTGTTAAATGAACTGGAGAAAGAAATGACAAACTCAATATCTTTGCCAAGATAACTCCAAATGGGGTTGCAAAGAGTTGGACATAACTGAAATGACCAATCTTATATGTTCATCTCTAAGTCCTGAAGCTCCAACTGGCTCTTAGCCCCTCTTGGACTAAGCCTCCCTTCTAGCTACCTGGGAAAAACACATCTTTATATTTTCAATCTTATTTTCCTCTCCTCTGCCTGTCTATGATCTGTTTTAACCTTGAAGGCCCTTCTAACACTAAGATCCTGTGATTTTTATGAAAAAGAATATAAATAATTTAACTGATTCTGCCCCCTCCCCAGTAGACTGTCCCAATTCCCTAATTACTCAGGGACCTTCCTTGTGGGTAAAGTACCCTTTTATCTAACCACATGGCTTCTTAAATGGGTTACACTCTTATATTTTCTAACTAAGACTAAAAATATAGATGAAATGTCTGTCTCAAAAGAGGGGGATGTTCTGATTTTACACTATGAAGGCCTGGAGAGAAGAGGGCTTGATCTGAAACAACACAGACGCTGCAGTTAGATACTAGGGAGAACGTCTTGGGGTTTGGGGATTAAGTTGGTCTGAGACATTTTGGCCCCCCAGTACACTAGTTCCCATCCGCTTCACATGTGACTGCCATGTTCTCTATTTTGGTTATCAGGGTACAAGTGCTGGGCAGGCTGTCCCAAACCTCCCTAGAGCAGGACGGAGTTATCCCAAGGACCCTAGTCAGTGCTACATTGCAGAATTATGGTATTTCCCTTAAGAACACTGCACGCTGCCATGTTCTCAAGCTGGGTGTGCATATAACATGTATCATGAGGACATAATGCTTGTGCCTGTGATCCTTCCTGGGGGTTGGGGAAACAATCCAGGCCTGGTGGCAGGCTGTTTTGCTGAGAGGGCTTATTCAGCTATCAGGGTCAGAGTCCCAATGGCCTGTGGTCCTGTACAGGATGAAACTGCCATACCCCAAGAGATCAATTGATTTGAAGAGTTGTCAAAATAATTATAGATTGTTAACAATATGAAAGCTTGTTCTTAATCACTAATAGTATGAGTAATAAAAATCAGAACAACTCTGAGGTTTCATCTCATAGCCAGAAATTGGTAAAGATTTCTATTAAAAGAATGGTTAATAACCTATCACACTCACCATACTCTCCTAGGAGTTAAAGGATCATTTGGGGGGCTGTGACACAGAGATTTCACATTCACATTGAACTCCTACCTTAATGTCCCAGAGATTTACCACATCTAGATCTCATAGTCAGACAAGTGCATGGCTTTTGGTTGATAGCCAGATAGCTACAAGGTGGTGTGGTGGGGGTCATCCATTCTAAGAGTTTCTCTTCCTCTTGTTAACATGGAAAATCAAGAAATGTTGAGATTTTATCCTTAAAGTGGAAAAGTCCAATTTTTAGGATTGTTAGTCACTGGTGTGAGCTCAGAGAAAAACACAGCAGCAAGGTGGAAGCCTTGGATTCACCTAGGGAAACTCATATCCCCATTGTAGCTAGTCTTTGCTATTGTACAAGTTTGTGTGAGCATGTAAGAGAGACAGAGACATAGAGAGAAAGAGAGACAGACAGAGACAGAGAGAGAAACAGAGAGAGTGAGGAGAGAAATTCCCTTTCCCCACCTGAGATGAAAGTACAAGGGAGAGAAGGTAGACTCCCACCAGAGAAGAGCCTGAAAAGAAATGAATACAATCATTTCCTCCTGTCTTATAGACATTCTGATACAGTTGCCATTTTTTTCAACACAGTCCTCTAGGCACAGGAATTAGGAGAACCATCAATCACATTTGCATTGATATCTCAACAAGGTGTGCGTGGTTAAGCAAAGTCTGAGTCCCAGTCCAATCCCATGGGTGGGATACTCAAGATCACCCATTATAGAAAAAAAAAGATGGGCGTAGTTGATGGTAGACAAGGACCTGTGAATTATTAATGGTCCAGCTGTTCAGGAAGACCATTGGGAATTGTGCTAATTAAGTGACTAAAATCTCCATGCCCTTTGACCCAGAGATCCTGCTGCTAGTCATGTATTGCAAAGAAGGTTAAAGTCAGAAAGAAAGGTCCCTGCTCTACCCCAATCTGCAAGGCTGTACTTTTGTGGTGGCAAAGAATGTGTGTCCACTGCTCAGGAGATAGGTGATCACATGGTGGCATTTGAATGCAGTGGGATATTACTGGGCTATAAGAAGCCATGAAGATGAAAGACTCAGTGAAACATGTGAAAACTTCTACAAATGGACGTCAAGTAAGCAGAATCAAGAAAATAATCTATGCCATGACTTCAGTAATGCAAATGGAAAGAATAGATACCCGAAGCCAAATTCTGTGTCATTACAATGGCCACATCTGGCCCTGGAGAAGAGACGGGCAAACCTAGCACCCTCCATTCTTTGCGGAGCTGGGCTGGGGTGGGCATGCTGTGGACATGGAATACTGTCAGATTCATTTGATGGGTCACTTAATATTGCTGAACTGTTCCCCCCCCCCTTTCTTTTGGATTATTAAGGTTAGTCAATCAATAAATTAAATGTTTACTATGTTCTGGACATATTACGGATACAAGGCAAAACCCAGCCCCTGCCTCCTAGGAGCTCACATTCAAATGGGGGAGGCAACATGCAGACAATTACGGACATGAAAAGTATATGTTATGGTTTCTTCATTTTTATCCTTTTTTTTTGCCTTTTGGAGGGCAATTTGGGGTTAAGTGACTTGCCCAAGGTCACACGGCTACTTTTTGTGTTAAGGGTCTGAGACCAGATTTGAACTCAGGTCCTCCTGACTCCAGGGCCGGTGCTCTATTCACTGTGCCACCTATTGCCCTGGTTTCTTCATTTTTGAAAAGGACCACAGGCATCATGGGTGGCGTCTTGACTTGCTTATGAATTAGATTTCAGTGAGGCAGAGTTGCACAAAGTCATCAGCCTCACTTTTCTTCCTGAGTCATCAAAAGTCCAGTGGGGAGACAAAAGTCAAGATGACTGGGGCCACCTGAGATGCAGTGGATGGCCTTGGCATCTCCCATGTCTGGCCAAACTCTGGGAACTCCACATTGCCTGCTTCAAACATCTTCACGGCCACTGAAACAAATTGTTCTCATCCACCCCTTCCTCAAGAGGAGGTCTTTCTGTGCTGGGGATAACCCCCCTCTCCCAACTTGCCAAGAACTTTGAGGCCTGCGGTCACCCTCAGCCTACTTTAACCCGTCTGCTGAGACGCTTCCCAGGATGTGGCTGCTGCACGTGCTACAGCTTCTTGGAGGGTTGGGGGGGGGTAGATCCCAAATGGGTGAGAAGCCCTGAAAAAGGGCTTGGAGGCTCTCTCACCAGAGCACCCCACACACCCAATAAACGGTCATCTCAGAGGGGCCATCTCTAGCATGAAGGGGTCTGGGCAAGGCCTCCTGCACAAGGTAGGGTTTGAGATGAGCCTTCGGGAAGCCAAGAGGCAGAGCAGTGGGGATAGATGAGAGAAGGGGTGGCCAGGGCCAAAGGTGCCAAGTCAGGTTTGTAAGGAGCGGCAAAGAAGCCGGTGGACATAGGCCAGAGAGCATGGAGAGAATAGTGATAAAGCACTGATTAAGTAGGGGTATACAAGGCAGTCCCTCCTGTCAAGTAGCTTACTTTCTAATAGGAGGAGACAGCCCAGAGAAAGGGGAACTGGAAAGAAGGGAGAGGAGGCCTCATCAATCAGGAGAGCAGGTCTCAGGGCTCAAGGTAGATCAAGGGCTGGGCAGTCTCCTGGCAAGGGAGTCGGCTGACCCAGAAAGTTGATTTAGGAGTGAAGTGGGTAAGGCTGGGGCCCCTTGTTTGATGACAGCCCCTGCCAGGGGCTCACCAGTCATAAAAGCAGGAAGGGGCCAGGCTGTGACAGGCTTGAAATGTCAAACATGGAGGTTATAAGGAATCACCAGACCTTCCTGACTAGGGAGGTCACTCGGTCAGACCTGTCCTGTAGGAAAGTGTCTTTGGCTGTAGAGGGCAAGATGATGGGAACGGAGAGAGGCTCGAGGAAGGGCAAGAAGACAGGAGGCCATGGCCATAGCCCGCTCATCAGAAGGGAGTCTGGCCCAGGGTGGGAGCGGTGGGAGTGGAGAGGAGGGGGTGTAGAAGAGACGGTGTGATGGGGAAGTCGATGGGCCTGGGGAGCAGATGGTACATGGGAGGTGAGACAGGGTGGAGCCCACTAGGTTTCCAGCCGAGGTGGATGGTGGAGGAGGAAGGTGCTCTCAGCACGAATAAAGAAATTGGAAAAAGGAGTGGTTTGGGGGCAGAGATGAGTTCAGTTTTAGACTCGTCGAATCTGTCTGACTAGAGGCGTCTCTGAGGCAGCTGGGGCCTGGGGTTGGGGGAGAGCTGAGCTGCGCCTCCGGGCCCAGCCCCTTCCTTCCTTCAGTGTTTCTCCGGCTGTGGTCCCACACTCGCCTCCACTCCACCTCTGCCCGTCCCACCCCTTCCAGCTCCCTTTTCTGTATTGTCTTCCTGTTAGAGTGTAAGCTTCTTGAGGGCAGGCTCACTTTTTGTTTTTGCTTGTTTTTGTGTGTCCAGTGATAAGCACAGTGCCTAGAACATACTAAACACTTATTAAACACTTGTTTTCTTGATGAATAACAATCATCTGCATGGTGGTGACGACTGAACCCACGGAAGCTGGCGAGATCACCAAAGGAGGTAGTCGTGGGGATACCTCTGGTCAGCAGGCATTTCCTGGGCTCTGTTTTAATATCCCTCCCAACCCTGACATTCTCTGTTCTCAGGCCCCTCCCAGCCCTGACATCCCCTGTTCTCAGGCCCCTCCCAGCCCTGACATCTTCTGTTCTAAGACTCCTCCCAGCTCTGACATCCCCTGTTCTAAGGGCCCTCCCAGCTCTGACATTCTCTGTTCTTACAAGCCCTTGATCTCTGAGATTCTTTGTTCAAAGACCACCTCTAAGTTCTAACATCCTCTGGTCTAAAACAACTCCCAGCTCTGACATTCCCTGTTCTCTGGCCCCTCCCAGCTCTGACATCCCATGTTCTAAGGCCCCTCCCAGCTCTGACATTCCCTGTTCTAAACTTTCTCTCAGCTCTCACATTCTCTGTTCTAACTAGCCCCCACTCCAGCCCTGACATTCCCTGTTCCAGCTCTGACATTCCATGTTCTAAGCCCCTCCCAGCCCTGACATTCTCTGTTCTAAGTCCTGACATAGTGTGCTGTGTTCTATGTTTTAGGGGCGACATTCTCTTTTTCTCTGTTCTATAGTCTCTTCCAGCTTTGGTATCCCCTGTTCTCTGTTCCCAGATCCCTCCCGTCTCTCATTTTCTGTGTCTCGTGTTCTAAAATCCTTTCTCACTGGCATTTTATGTTTTCTATTCCAAGGTCCCTCCCAGCTCTGACATTCTGTTTTCCCCATACGTGGCTTCTTCCCGCTCTGACATTCTGTTTTCTAAATCTTCTACCTCTGTTATTTACCCACCTATGAACAGACCGTGCTCTTTCCTGGCCTGGATCATCTGCCCGTCCCCTCCTACCTGGCTGACCTCAGCTTGTGGGCCCAGCTCAGTGGTCCCAGGTGGGTCTGTACTCTGTTCTCCTGACTGCTTGAGCACCAATGAGCTGACTGCTGGGGCACTCAGTGCTGGGACTAAGCTAGACTGGAGATGTTCAAGGCTTAGAAAGGCTTGGTGATGACAGTTATTCACAACTGTTTATGTGACCTGCTGTCTGGGCCAAGTGCTGTGTGAGGCTGCCTGCCCTGAGATATTTTATTGGCCTGACCATGTCAAGTAGTTGAGCCTTTGTTATATACACGTCTGAGTGGGGAGCAGCTGCCCAGGCGGGCCCTGCCCTGCTACTGAACCTTCACCAGCCTAGGGAGACAGAATCCCAGAGGCCTTGAATGTCTGCCTGGGCAGAGTCCTGAGAAATGACCGAGACACATTATCAAAGACTCAAAGTATCTGAAAGGCCGGCAGAGGATACCTCATTCAACCAGTTGCTGAAGGCATCAGTCCTGTCTGTTGAATTCCTGACAAGTTCTGGTCACCTGCCCCCTGATTTAAGCTTAAAGCCCTGTAGTCCCCAGGGCTTCCTGAGGCTGTCTGCCCATCCTTCTCCTTAGAAAGGTAAAGCCTCTCCACACCTTTCTCCTATTGTCCCTGCCCTCTGGGGCCAGGAAGAACAAGGTACCTCCAATAAGTCCAAAGCACAAAAGGTCAGAGTCCAAAGTTCAAAAGTACTGACAGAACCATTGAGTGAATGAGAATAGTTGTGCCCACCTCCCACTCGCTACACCTGCTTCAAGCTCTCTAGCCAGAGGAGGCATTGGGGCACCCTGTCCCACTGTGGGGCATGTCTGAGTGGGTGGAAGCTTTTCCTTCTACAGAGCTGAGATTGGTCTGTCTGCAGACGCTCCCCCCCTCCCTGGGTTCCGCATTCTAACCCAATTACTGACCAAGAAATGGACATGAGAAGAGAGCTATCCAGCTGGAAAAGAAGGTGAGCCAGCCTCAGGGCAGCCTGAGTGTGGCATTGAACAGTCTGGAAGGAGGTGCCAAGCTCCTTGGGTACACGCCGAATGGAGAAGTTGTGGGATGGCCAGAGAGAAAAACTGGATTGCGGAGGGCCTGAATATCACGCTGTGTCTTCCTGGTACGGACCTTGTGGTCGTGTTGTTCGGTCATTTTCAGTTGTATCCAACTCTTCCTGACCCCATTTGGAGTTTTCATGGCAAAGATGCTCCAGTGGTTCCCCATTTCCTTCTCCAGTTCATTTTACAGGTGAGGAAATTGAGGCAAAGAGGGTGAAGTGACTTTCCCAGGGTCACACAACCAGTAATCCAGCCTGAGGCTGGATTTGAACTCAGGAAGATGAGTCTTCCTGACTCTAGGCTCAGCACTCTATCTGCTGCGCCACCTCACTTCCCAGAACTGGCATTTAGTAAAAGATTTTTGAATTGAATTGTGGCCATAGGGAGCCACTGAATGTCTTTGAGCAGGGCAGGGGCATATCTGGGGACATTGATCTGGCAGCTATGAAAGATGTGCTGGAGAAGAGAGGCTGTATGCAGAGGTGACAGTCAGGGGGACAGTTTTAATAGCTGTCCAGAAGGCAGGTGATGGAGGGGCATTGGGGAAATGGAATGCAAATGTGTGGAAGGAGGTGCCTGATGACGCAGAGAAGGGGGATGCTTAGATTTCCAGTTAGAGCTGTTATGTGAAAGCAGTATCTCTGACATGTTGAGCTGTGTGACCTTGGTCCAGTCATTACCCTCTCTGGGGACACCTCCTGGCCCATTTCTGTTGACTTTTCCTGGCATTCAGGGGCAATGGGGCACAAAGCTGAATTTGAAGTTGGAGGACCCAGATTCAAATTCTGCTTACCCTTCCTGTGTGACCTTGTGCAGATCATTTACCAGTTTCCAGTTGGGTAAAATGAGGGAGCTGGGCTGGAGGTCTACACTGAGATTCTGTGGCTCTCGTAGTGGGAGGAGAGTGGTGAGCCAAAGCTGACTCTGACCTTTGCAGTCTGGACTCCTGGCCCAGGGCCGCTGGGCCGCTTGGAGGACCAGGAAGTGAGGAGGACAGCCAATGGAGAGGGAGGCTCTGTGTCCCCTCCTGGCTGGTGGGTGGCTGGCAGCTGCCTGTGGACATACATTGGTGGAGGGAAGAAAGAGGTAAAACTGGCGGCAGAAAGACGTCATGGGCCTCTCCTCTTCGCAGTGAGCTCATGTGTTGCTTGTGCCAGAAGCCGTCTGGCCTCCCACGTCTGTCCTGGGCAAGGCCACAAACAGCCCCCCCCTAATCCATCCCACACTGTGCATCCCCACCACCAAGCCCAGCAGGACTGGGGAGAAGGACCCAGGCTGGGAGCTGGGCCCGCCCCGGTGGAAGTGTCTAATCCAAAGCAGATTGGCTCTGGAGGGGCCCAGCAGCCTCTTCCCCGGCTTCCCAAAGGCCACCATGGTGATGGAATGGTCCAGGGCCCAGTGGGACTTGGGTATAGGGGCAGACAGCCTCTCTGCAGGTCCCAGGTTCACCTGGCCCTGGGTGTGGCCAGGAGGCTGAGCTGTGGGTAGAAGGAAGAGGAGGGATGCTCAGGGCACAAGCTGGAAACTCTTCCCGGGGATGCATGGGTTCACAGCTTTAGTTAATAAAGTGGTTTTACAGAAAGGGTGGAAGGAAGTTTGGGATTAGGGGAGGTTTGTGGGGGGGGGGTGAGCAAGGGAACAAGGGCCCTCCCATGGAAACTAGGCCAAGGGAAATGGGGATGGGGGGTGGTGCAGGCTGGGAGCTGCTGCCGCCCTGTCTTGCCCCCTCCCTTGGCATCAGCTCAGCCCGCCTCCTTACATCTGTCCTCTGCTCCTGTGTGAGAGGGTGGTCTCCTCCCCTAGACTGAGAGCTACCCAGGGAAAGGCCCTGGCTTGTCGGCTTTGGGCCTCTTCATAGGAGCGTGACCTACCACCCCAGGGAGCTCTGATGGAGGCCAACCAGCTGAAGTCGTGGGCTCTACCACTGATTTACAGTGTGACTGTGGAAAAGTCACTGCCTGGTCTGGAAACCCAAGGAGGGATGGGTGAGACGACCTCTGAGGGTGTCATGTCTGGCACAGGATTGGGGCTTGATTGAACTGGATCATTATCCCCATTTTTCAGATAAGGAAACTGAGTCTTAGAGACATGAATTGACCTGCCCAAGACTATACAGCTTATCAGAGGTAGGATTTCAACCTAGGTCATTTATCTTTATTTATTTTTTTGGGTTTGTTTTTGTTTTTTCTTTTTGGAGGGGGGAGGGCATAGCAATAGGGGTTAAGTGACTTGTCCAAGGTCATGAGGCTAGTAAGTGTTAAGTGCCTTAGGCTGGATTTGAACTCAGGTCCTCCTGACTTCAGTGCACCACCTAGCCGTCCCTAGGTTGTCTATCTTCAGGGCCTCTCTCCTCTCTCAGACACTTACTTGGGTCTATCCGGACTCTCACTAGAGTTGGCATTATTATAAGTCTGGTGCTCACTAGAAAACTGATCTGCCAGCTGCCAGCTCACTTCTATAGACTTTCAGGTTTAATCTAGCCATCAGTCCATGAATAGTCATGTATGAAACACCTACTAAGTGCTAGGTGAATGCCGAAGGTGAACAGACCTTACTCCTAGGAGCTCATCAATAGTCAGATTCAGGGTTGCATCCACAACAGGTCGAGGGGGTGGACCCATTTAGTAGATGAAGAAATTTGGGAAATGAGTTTCCTAAATGAGAATAATTTTGTCTATAGGATCATAGAGCTTGGCAAGGATGTCAGAGACCAGCTCATATGGCCCTTTCATTTTACAGCAGAGAAAACTGAGGAGCAGGGCGGTGATGTGACTTGTCCAAGGTCACACAGGCATTAAGACCTTGAGGTGGATTTTGAGCTCAGGTCTCCTGACCTGAAGTCCATCGTTATTCCTTCTCTTCCATTCTGCCTGTGCAGAGGCTCCTGATCCATTGGGACAGGGGTAATTGATTGACAGGCCAGAGCTCAGGCCTCTGGACCACTCACTCAGAGAACTTTCTCCCTCACCCTGCTCCAGGGTGGCCCAGCCCCATCTGAGCAGCTGAGCTGAGCTGTCCACTGCCTGGCCTGGAGGATGTTTCCCCAGAAGCCCTGGATCCAGTAGGGATTAGAGGAAGCTGTGCTGGTGGGCGCAGGCCTGGACCGCTCAGCGAGGCCGTAATTCAAAACCTCTCCAGCTGTTTCCATTTTCCTGCCTTCAACACGGCTGCTGGGGGGCCGGCTGGCCTGTTCTCCTGCCTGCAGGGAGGCCGGGGAAGTGGCGTGTCATTCACAGGACTGGGCCTCGTTGGGCATTGGTGTGCGCGTGGGTGTGTTTTTGGAATTGTAGAAAGTGCCTGCGGTAGATGGTTTTCTGTTTGGGAAAAATACTGCACCCTTGACACAGCGCTTAGAGGAGAGAACACAGCCCTCACGTTGTCCCAGCATCTCGGGCCCTTCTCTGACCTTGCTGGCCCTTGGACCCTGGATCCCAACAGGTGAGAACAGAAAGAGGTGGGTCTGAATCCTGCCTCTGATGACTATTCCTAGTGTGACCTGCCTTCAATGATCTCTAAGGTAATTCCAAGCCCTGACACTCTCTGTGCTATCAATCAATCAGTTAATCAACAAGTAATAAATGCTTATTAAGCATCTTCTAGGATCCAGGCATGGTCCTAGCTACGCTCTGGGACCTTCCACTATCTCTGCTCTGTTCTCAGCTCTCTTCTAATCCTGACATTCAGAGTCCTATGTTCTACGGCCCTCTCGGTTCTGGCATTCCCAGCTCTAGCCTTTCTCTCCAAGGGAAACTCCTCTGCCCCACACAAGCAAACACATTCCATCCCATCTTCTCCGGCAGATTGTCACCTCTATCACCCTCTCTCACTAATCTTCAGCCTATTCCTGTCTCCTGGCTCCTTCTCTTCTACCTACAAACAGGCTCATCTCTCCCCATTCTCAAAAACCCTTCACTTGACCCATCCATCCTCACTATCATCCTACACCATTATTCCCTTCCAAGACTAAACTCCCTGAAAAAGATGTTGAGAATAGGTGGCTCTATTTCCTTTTCTCTCACTCTCTTCTTAACTCTGCATTCTTCCTTCCAACCTCATCATTTAAACAAAATTGCTTTCTCTAAAGTTACCAATGGGGGAATGATTGAACCTTATTCTCTCATTCAAAGAGGAAATAACAAACACACTCAGTTGGATTAGACATCTATCTTATCCTACAGGAAAGTAGGAGGGAAGAGAAAGAGAGGGAGAGAGACAGGGAAAAAGAGGGAGGGGGAGGATAAACAGGGCAGGGGGAAGCGGGATGGAAGGAAAGATACAGTAATCATATCTGTGAATGTGAATGGGATGAACTTACCCATAAAATGGCAAAAGATAGCAGAGTGGATTACATGATTTAGACATAAAGGGTAATACAATTAGCAAATTAAGAGAGATGGAATAATTTACCTGTCAGATCTATGGAGAAGGGAGGAATTTATGATCAAAGAAGAGATAGAGAGCATTATGAGATATGAAATGGACAATTTTGATTACATCAAATAAAAAAAGTTTTTGCACAAACAAAACCAATGCACCCAAGATTAGAAGGAAAGCAGAAAACTGGGGAAATATTTTTCACAGCACATTTCTCAAATATGTAGAGAACTGAGTTACATTTATAGGAATACAAGTTATTCCCAAATTGATAAATGGCTAAAGGATAGGAATAGGCAGCTTTCAGAAGAAGAAATCAAAGCTACATACAGTTTAAAAATGTTGTAAATCATTACTGATTAGATAAATTAAAATTAAAACAACTCTGAGGTACTACCTCACACCTATCAGATCAGCTAATATGACAGAAAAAAAAGAATAAATGCTGGATATGGGAAAGTTGGGACACTAATGCACTGTTAGTGGAGTTGTAAATAGATCCAACCATTCTGATGAGCAATTTGGAATTGTGCCCAAAGGGCTATAAAACTGTGCATGCTCTTACCCAGCAATACCACTACTAGGTCTATATTCCAAAGAAATTTTAACAAAAAGGAAAAGCATTTATATGCACAAAAATATTTATAGCAGCTCTTTTGTGGTGGCAAAGAATTGGAAATTGAGGAGATTCCCATCAATTGAGGAATGGCTGAACAAGTTGAAGCATGTGACTGTGGTGGAATACTGTTGTACTATAAGAAATGTTGAGCTGATTTGTCAAATTAAATTTGATGGGCAGGATGCTTTCAGAAAAATCTGGAAAGACTTGCATAAACTGATGCAAAGTGAATTGAGCAGAACCAGGAAAAGATTGTACACAGTAACAGGGCTGTGAAGGGCTAGATAAAGGTTAGATAAGTAAATTTGAGAATCATCAGCATAGAGATGATAATTTAATCCATAGTTCTGATGAAATCACTAAGTGAAGTAGTATAGACAGAGAAGAAAAGAGGGCCCAAGGCAGACTCTTATGTGACACCCATGGTTATTGGGTTTGACTTGTATGAAGATCCAGCAAAGAAGACCCAGAGGGAGTAATTAGATATATAGAAGGAGAAAAAAAGAGAACAGTATCACAAAAATCTAGAGAAATCAACAGGCTCAAAGACTTCAGAGAGGTCAGGAAGGATAAGGATTGAGAAAAGGTCATTGGATTTAGTAATTAAATCACTTGTAACTTTTAAACATTTTATTTTTTCCAATTATATGTAAAAATAATTTCATATTTCTTCTTTTAAAGCCCTTCACAACCTGACCCTTTCCAACCTTTCCAGTCTTCTTACATCCTACTGCCTTCCATGTACTGTACAATTCAGCAACTCCTCCCTGTTCCTTCTTCTCATGTCCCTTATGCCGGGGACTTTCTCCCTCTTCAGGTCCTCGGTGAAATCTCACTTTCTGCAAGAAGCCTTTTCTGATCTCCCAATAACCTTACTCTGCTCCCTCTGAGACTATCTCCAATTTGTCCTCCATATTGCTTGTTTGTCCTTAGTTGTTTTTATCTTGTCTCTTCCATTAAACTGCAAACATCTCAAGGGCAGGGACTGGCTCTTCCCTTTCTTGATCTCCCCAGTGCTTTGCATGGTTCCTGGCACATAGTAGGTCCTTACTAAATGCTTGACGACTTGACTTCACTACCTTTCTGTTCTAAGGTTCCTTTCCCCAAGCCTTGACATTCCCTGTTATAAGGACCTCCTAGCTCTGATCTTCTATGCATGAGGTCCATTCCAACTCAAAGAGCTCATAATCTACTCAAAGGTTCCTCCAGTTCTAATGTTATATGATTCTGTGTAAAGTTGGTCAAGTCACTTGCCCTACTGTACCTCCATTTCCTCATCTGTAAGCTCATGATATTCCTCTGCAGATCTGGCTCCTGTGATTCTGTAATCCTGAGCCAAGAGCAAATGGACCGTCTTCAGGGTTGAGTGTTGAGAATGGACTTTATTGGCAGACACAAAGTGCCAGGAGTCAGTAAACATAGGTTCTAGGCCTGATTCTGCCATCGACTCTCTCTGTGACCTTAAACAAGTTATTCTCTGTCTCTCAGTGTATGTTTTTTGGTCTCTAAGATGATCAGGTTGTGCTTAATAATCTTTAAAATCCCACCAAGTTGTAAAGTCCTTTTTTAAGACCTTGGAACCCTGAAATCCTGAGCTCTTGGTACAGGAGAAAGGAGATTAGCTTTGAGGCTAGAGGATCTGTATTCAAGTCTTGACTCTGTGTGAACTTAAAAAGTCCATCCCCTTGCATGGACCTCAGTTTCCTCCCCTGTAAAATGAGGAGATTGGACCAGATCTTCTTGAAAGATCTATCCAGATTTAAATAATATGACTCAAGTATGATCTTGAAATATGACAGGCCCAGGGTTTCAGGACTGAGGCAGGGAGGGTACTGCTTGAAGGTCCTCCATTCCCTTCTTATCTGCAAAAGCCCCTCCTCCCAGCCCTAGGATGTCTTCTCCTCAGGCAAGGTTCCCTGCAGGAGATCAACAGTTTGTCTTGTTCTTGTCCCTCCCACACCCTGGGAGGTCTTGTGGAAGACCTTCTTGGCCAGCTCAAACTCTGATGTCATGCTCTGGGAGTCAGACTAGGAAGCTGGTGTCTTTGGTGGCTGGGGGGGGGGGAGAGGTGGCCTTAGAAAATTCACTGAGGCTCTTGTCACGATAGAGAAGATGTTACAATCAAAGGGGCGCTCAGAAGATGGGGCTGGGTAAGACTCAGGAAATTCCCTCCAGCTATGGTCAGAGCAGAAGGCAGCTGTAGAAAAGCAGAAAGAGCCCTGGATTGAGTCAAGAAACCTGGGTTCAAGTCCCAGCGTAGATGAGACTAGCTGTAGGTTATTGGAAATGATGTTTTATCTCAGGACCTAAGTCTCTACCTCAGTACAATGGATGTAATATAGCTTTCCCTTGTTTCCTTTAGAATGGGCTTTGTAAATATTAAAGCATTATTTAGATATGACCTTAAAATAGTAACAATGCTTTATAATGAATTCTTCATGTCCCCAATGTGGGGACTGCTTCCAATGATGGAGATCGTGGCCCCTCCTTATCATCTATCCCTGGGGTTTCTAATTCATTTTTTCTTGTAAAATTCATAGAAAGTCAGCACAATGGACTGGGGTGAGGGGTAGGGGTGATTCTTCCTTTAGCTCTCCTGATATTGTGAGGATGTCAATGGAACACAAGTACCACCCAAGGACAACCTCGCCCTCTTGCTCTTCAATTGACCCATCTCTTCTTCCAATCAAGCACCCCTCTGAATATGGCATCGATGTCACTTTGTCTTCTATCACTGATATTCTGCAGGTTGTTGATACCACTATGTGTTTCTCCATCACTCTTTGGGTGGCCTACAATTTCAGAGGCTATGATATTCTGCACTTTTCCCTCCATGTTGCATAAATATGAATCTTGAGTCAACTGGTCCATCCCCATGATTTTGTCGGTGAAGAAACTGAGGGCTAAAAAGGTGATTAGATTTGGCCAACGTCACCCAGGTAGAAGTGGCTGAGTTGAACTTCAGCCTGAGTCCTCTGAGGTCAAATCCAACATGGTTTCCATTGTTCTATGCTGACTTCCTTTTGTATGATTTTGTCTTTTATATAAATGATTCTGTTGATTGTCAAACCATCTTTGCATTCATAGAATAAATCCAACTTATTATTATTTTTTGTTATATTTTGAGTTCTGAATTGTCTCACTTCCTTCCTCCCAATCCTACATTAGAGAAAGCCAACATTTGACACAGATTTATATGTGGAACCATATAATATGTACTTCTATATATCAGTTCTTTCTCTAGAGGTGGAGAGCATTTTCCTTGCAAGTCCTTTGGAGTTGATTTGAATATGTATATAACTCAGTAGCTTAGTCACAGTGACTCTTGGAACAATATTGTTATTATTGTATAAGACATTGTCTTGGTTCTACTCATTTCACTCTGTATTGTTTCATGCAAGTCTTTCCATGTTTTTCTAAAACCAACCTGCTCATCATTTTTGCAGTGCAGTAGTATTCCATTACAATCATATACCACAACTTGTTTAGCCATTCCCCAATTGATGGGCATCCCCTCAGTTTCTAATTCTTTGCCATCACAGAGAGCTACTATAAATACTTTAGAATATATAAGTTCTTTTCCTTTTCCCCTGATTACCTTGGGAAGCAGAACTAAGAGTAGTATTACTGGATCAAAGGGTATACACAGTTTCATAATTCTTTGAGTATAATTCCAAATTGCTCTCCAGAATAGAATCAGTTCACAATTCCACCAACAGTGTATTAGTATCTTAATTTTCCCACATCCTTCCAACATTTGTCATTTCTCCCTTCTATCATTTTAGCCAATCTGATAGGTGTGAGATTGTATCTCAAAGTTTTAATTTGCATTTCTCTAATCAATCGTGATTTAGAGTATTTCTTCATATGACTATCTATATCTATCTATCTGTCCATCTATCTATCTACCTATAAAACTTGGATTTCTTCTTTCAAAAACTTCCTGTTCATATCCTCTGATCATTTGTTAATTGAAAACCAACTTCGTCTTTTTTTATTTTTTTTTAAAGCAATCGGGGTTAAGTAACTTGCTCAAGGTTACATGGCCAGTTATTTCTGGGTGTGGTGCTAAGTATCTGAGCCCGGATTTGATCCCCAGGTTATCCCAACACTGGGGCTGGTACTCTTACTCGCTGAGCCACCTGGCCACCCCTCCAACTTAGTCTTAATGAATGCTTTCTTAGATAAATTAATGTACTCCATCTGAAAGAATTTTATATAACATTCTTGGATAATCATTAAGGATACTGACCTTCAGTTCTCTCATGCCTTATCCTTGCTTGGTTTAGGTATTAGGACCATATTTGTCTTACAAAAAAAAAATCTGTAGGGTACTCTCTCAATTTTTGAGAATAATTTATGTGTTCTATTAACGAATTGTTCTTTAAAAGCTTGACAGAACTCTCCTATGAATCAATCAGGGCTGGGAGTTTTTTTTAAAGTTCCTTTACAACTAATTCTATTTCTTTTTTCTGATATTGGGTTATTTAGGATCTCCATCTGGTTTTCTGTTAGTCTAGGGGATTTTATGGTTTTGAAGGTATTCTTCTGTTTCTTATGTGTGCTCAGTTTATCTTTGAAAATAGTTAAGTACTGATAATTCTTTTTTATTTCTTCTAGTTTTGTTGTGATTTCATCTTGTTTGTTATTTTGTTGATTAGACTTTTGTCCTTTCCCTTTTTAACCAGAATAGCTAAAGGTTTATCAATTTTATTAGTCTTTTCAAAGAACCAACTTTTAGTTTTATTTACCATTTCTATGGTGTTTTTGGTTTCCATTTTCTCTATTTCTCCTCTAATTTTTAATGCCTCCTCTTTCAAGCTAATTTTAGGTTTACTTATTTTTTAGCTATCTAATATTTTTAAATGCATATTAAATTAATTAATTCTTACTTTCTCTATTTTGTTAATTTTTTTTGTATGGACATGGTTCTTCTCAATAACTATGTTAGCTGCATCTTGGAAATGTTGGCGTTTCTTTTCATCCTTATAATTTTCTTTCATATAATTATTGTTTTTATTATTTGTTCTCTGCCCCACTCTTTTAGGATTTCAGTCTCCTTTTGAGTGTTGTCTTTTTTTTATATACCAAACTAACTAAAGACTGTATTTACTATTTCTGCCTTTTCAAATTTGTTTGCCACATCTCTGTGTCCTAATACATAAATTTTTGTAAAAATTTCATGTGATGTTGAGAAATATTTATATGTCTTTGCAAACTCATTTATAAGACACCATTAAGCTTTTAGTTTCAGTTTCTCCAGCAATTTGTCAGTCCCATATTTTCCCTTTTATTTATCTTTTTTTTTGCTATACTTGCCCCAAACTAAAAGAGGGACCTTAAAATTTCCTGTTATTATTGTGATAGTGTCAATATCTTCTTACAGTTCAATTAATGCTTCCTTTATGAATTTGGATGCTAAGGCATTTGAAACATGCAAGTTTAATAATGACAATTGGTGCTGACTATGGTACCATTTAGCCTACTTTCCTTGTTTATCTCTATGTTTCGAAAGTTTGTTTTTCCTTTGTCTGATAGCATGATGACAACTCCTGCTTTTTTAGATTTACCTGATGCATAGTCATTTTTTCCAGCCCTTCATTTTTATTCTGTATTTATCTTTTTATGTATTTTTAATAAGCAACATATTGTATGGTTTTGTTTTCTTTTCCAATCTTTCCTTTTTTTGTTTATTTTATTGGATTGTTTACTCCATTCACATTTAAAGTTATGAGTTAGCTTAATATTTTCTTTCTTTTATCTCTAATATTGCTTTTTCCCCAAAATTCGACTTCTCCGTTCTTTTTCTGTAGATGCAGTACTACGTCTCTTGGTTTATTTTTAGCTTAACCTATTTTAAGACAACCCTATGCCTATCAGCTCTCTTCCACTTGCCCTCTAGACCTTCTCCTCCCCTCCTGTTTGTTAGTCTTACCTTAGTTTTGATTTATTTATCAATTCCTTTTCTCTTGTGTAACCTGAGTCCCAAAAGCCATGTGTAGACAAAGTTGATTAAAATAGGAGAGAAGAGAGAATCAGTTTGCCAACCTATTGATGTTGCTGAATGGAGAGAAAGACTCTGGCAAGAAGTCAACATGAGGAGAGCTGGCAATCCCTATCAAGTCCCTATCCCTAGCTTGCTACACTAGAGACTGGGAAAGTTTCCCATTTAATTGAGATCTGGGATTCTCTCCTTCCCTCCCTCCCTCTCCCTCTCTCATTGAAAAATCTTGCTCCTCAGTGAAAGGGCTATTTTAATCTATATTATCTGGTACATATGTATGTATAATAAAAAGATAAATAAAAGGGAAAATATGGGAATGAACAAATTTCTGGAGAAACTGAACAGAAAGAGAGAGAGAGAGAGAGAGAGAGAGAGAGAGAGAGAGAGAGAGAGA
>NW_027185850.1:27689158-27705383 GCF_028583685.1 Petaurus breviceps papuanus | reverse complement strand
GAGAGAGAGAGAGAGAGAGAGAGAGAGAGAGAGAGAGAGAGAGAGAGTTTTATTTGTTTTGTTTTTGACTTGGATAAATGGATTTCTTTGTTATTTTGCTATGTGTGTTCATTGTGGCATTGATATTTGGTGGGAAGTGATTAGGAATGTAGTTTGAACCCCCAAAATTACCTCCCCTGGACTAACAACATTTAATGGAGAAGTTATATAGAATTCTAGCTCAGTATTCCACCTCTCTGAGGAGAGCAGAGTGGGAGGAAACACTAGAGATACCTATTTTTTTACTCCCTCTGAGCCACAGCTCAATCTCTCTTCTCTGCTACTCTCATCAATTCCACTCACCCCTCAGCCAGACACAAGGCATTGCTCTCCATCAATGAGGAGAGAGTTCCAAACTAATAGACTTTGGGGCATGGGTTACATTTGTTTTTATCCAGTAACTTAATTTTCCCCCCCTCAGCTAAGTAGACAAGTAATATCTTCCTTCTCCTCCAAGACAACTTTTGTTCATTAGTACTTTTAAAATTTCATTTTCTGTACCTTTTCTTTCTATAAAGAGGATTTTTTTTCTTGTGGTTGTACATATGTATGTATATATCTATATCTATATATATATCTTATATCGGGTTGCATGCCATCTTGGGGAAGGGGCAAATTCAGAACTCAACATCTTATAACAGTGAATGTTGAAAACTAAAAGTAAATAAATTTTTTAAAAATAAAGAATTTCTTTTTCTCATTCTCTTCATTGTTTATTTCCCTTTCTGTCTATTCTAGATAATTATTCTTTGATTCACTGTCCTTATTTTGTAGTTCTTCTTTCATCTCTCTTATTCAGGGAATAAAACCCCTCCGGTGCCTATTTTGCATTCCTTCCAAACAGTTGCTGTGTTATTGCCCTGTAGATCTTGCCCCATTTGCCTTTGTCTGTTAGAAATGGCACTTCTTTCCTCAATTATCTTTTTTTGAGTAACTATATTCTAAGCATTTGATATCCCATCTTGAGGATAAATTCACCTGGGGACTGGGAAAGAAAGAACAATAGAAATGGGAGAATGATCTCTGCACTGTCCCTCTCCCAGGGTGCTTGTGAAGTGCGAACTATGCAAACCTTAAGTTGGGACATGATTTCTAGCTGTCATTATTGTATTAATTAATAATTATTAACATTATGTTAACATCACTATTGTTATTGCTACTTTCTGATCTTCAGGAGTTTCCTGCATATGGAACTGGGCAGCCTGATTTCCAGTCTTGGTTCTTATTGTACTTTTTTCCTTTCTGGGCCTCAGTCTGTAAAAAGAGAATGATGGCAATTGACCAACTTGTTAAGAGGAAAGTGCTGCCCATCTCCCAGCAGGGAACTCACCTGGGCCAGGGCACTTGGGCTAGCCCTGGCCTTCAGCTCTCAGTCAGTCTCATTGTTCAGAGCTGAGCTTCTCACCATTTCAGTCACCCAAGCAGGGGATTGTCCCTTCTATCAACCTTGCCTTTCCCCAACCCAATCAACCAACCAACCCCTTTTCATTATTCTTAGCTTTCCTGGCTGGGCTTTGCTCATTCTAAACACTTCAAGCAATATTCTCTCAGGTCCCTGATCTGTGTCTGTATTTGTCCTCTGTCTCCTGCTCTAGCTTCCCTCTTTTTGGACACACCTTTTACAAATCTAATTAGGGCAGTAGGCTTCCTGTGTATCCCATATCCATGAGTCTCATCAGAGGATTGCCCTTTGTAGTTACAGAATTTTATTCTCATGAATATAATTTCCATCCTCCTTCCTGGTCTGCTTTTTTCTCTAGAATTCGGATTCTTAAGAACCTCCTCTATGTGTCCTAGGAAACCTTTGAAATCTCCTCTCACAAAATATAGACCTTCGAGTAAAGTTCACAGAGTACCAGAGTGAGGAGGCAACTTGGGGTTTGACTAGAACAGGGACTCTGCATCTTTTTTTGCCTTGTAGACCCAAGGGGAATGTCTGGTGAAACCCATGGACCCTTTCTTGGAATAACATTTTAAATTCATAAACTAAAATATAAGAGATTGTAAAGGAAACACAGCATAAAAATGGAAGAAAATAACAACCAGCAACCAACAGAAAGTCAAAGTTCACAGAGCCTGGGTTAAGAGCTTCTGATCTAGAGGGAAATAGCACGTGATGGAAGAAATCAATCTGAACAGTGAGTCAGAGGACCTGTGTTCAAATCCTAGCCCTATACCTTACTAGTTATGTCCTTTTGGGCAAATCAGTTCCCCTCTTTGGGACCTGATTCCTCCTTTGTGAAATAAAGAACCTCTAAGGCTCTCTTCCAGATTGAGAGCTATGATCTTATCACTTTATTTACAAATATTATTTATAAATCTCAAATGAGATAACATTTGTAAAGAGCTTAGCCTGGTGCCTGGTACACAGCAGGTGTTTAATAAGGCTTATTCCTTTCCTCTGTCCCACCAACCCACACCCCATCATTTAAAGGAGGAAAATGGGGCTGAGAGAGGGCAAGGATTGGGCCTGAGGTCCCCCAGCTAGCCAGTGGTCTAGACCCCTATTGCCATACATGGTTGACTTCTGTAGCAGAGAGGGCTGAGGTGGGTATGGGGAGGCTGGGGAGGGGCACTGGTCTGGACTTGGGACTTCTTGGGAAGGAGCTCATTGCTCTGGGCTCCACCCAACAATTAACTGCAAACATCCCCTAGCCTATTACTTCCTGTCCATAAAGATGGACAGCTACTGTAGGCAAACATGCACCATTATAAAGCAAACTGTTATAAACATAACTGAAATCTCTAAGTGCCAGAGAAAGAAATGGGCAAGCCCTAGTAGGGGTAGGGAGATGGGGGTGGGGAAGGTGGGGGAGGGGAAGGCAGCAGGGACAGGGAGCACTAAGGACTCACAGATCTGCTCTAACTTTACCACATTTTACAAATTAGGAGACTGAGGCCCAGAAAGGGAACGGGACTTATGCAAGCTAAGTATCAGAGTTGGGGTTCAAACCCAGGCCTCTTTTCATTACATTCATTACATAACCCTTACCTACCCCAGTAAATAATGACATATCTGGCAAGAATCAGAGCCAGGATAGGAGAGGTCACCATTTTAATGCTCTGAAAAGTTGTCACAGGTCGCTGACCGTGTCCTCTGCTTTCCCACCAAATCCTCAGCCCCCCCTCAAGGGCTGAGTCTAGTTTACAGCAAGGAGTAGGAGGTCTGGACCCCATCCTGGCCATGCTACGGACTCAGGTTCCTACCCTTTCCTGATTACTTTTTTCAGTTTTCCCAATCTGTAAAATTAAGGAGCTGGGAGACAGTATAGTAAAAGTCTTGGTTCTAGGGGAACATTGTAGACAGTCATTACATGATGTAACCACGTAACAATCAACAGTGAAAGACTTGCCTCCTCTGATTAAGACGAGGAACCAAGACAATTCCAAAGGACCCATGATGAAAAATGCTCTCTGTCTCCAGAGGGAGAATCGATCAACTCTGAGTGCAGATTGAAACAGACTTAATTTCCTTTCTCTATTTTTCTCCTTTGTGTGACTGTGTTTTCTTTTACAACTTGGCAAATATGGAAATGCATTTTGCATGATTTCACGTGTATAATCAATATCCATTCTCAAGAGGTGGAGGAAGGGTGGGAAGGAGAAAATTTGAAACTTGAAATTAAAAAAAAAATGAATGTCAAATTTTTTTTACATGTAATTGGGAAACATTTAATGAGATAAATTAAAATGTATATATTTTTATGAGAGTACTGGTTCTGAAGTCAGAAGACCTGGAATCACATGGGCTCTACCACGTACCTCTGTTGTGACCTTGGCAAGTTTTTTCCTCCTTTTGAGCCTCAGTTTCCTCCTGTGTAAAATGAGGGGGTTAGACTAAGTAGCTCCTGAGGCCCTGCCCCTCAGCTCGAGTTTTAAATTCATGCCCTTCTGCTCTTATGACTTGATGCCTTCCAAGAGCTCTTTTAGCCCCAAATCTTTTTTTCCCTATGGCCTTTATGTAGAAGCTCCTTTATGGAGTCTTGATGTTTGGTATCAAAAGCTCTGCATTCTAAGTACTCCCAGTTACTGTCTTTTCCTCATCTATAAAATCAAGGACTTAGCCTCAGTGACCTCTGCATTTTCATCCATTCCGACATTCTGTGGTCCAAGGGCTACTCTGACCCCCTAAACCCTTTTACTTCTTTGAAAAGTAAACCCTTTACTTCTTTTACTGTCTGTCCTAGAACCAAGAGCCTAAGGACTGGAGATAGAGGACTGGGTTCGAAACTTGGCCCCATTTCTTTCTAACGTGTTGTATTTACTCCCTGAGTCTCAGTTTCCTCTCTGAAGAATGGGAACAATATTCTATGTACCCTTAATCTCAAAGGCTAAGTGAAAATCAAAGGAGATCATGTTGGTGTTAGGCTGGCTATGGAAGCATCACCCGTCCTGACTGAAGGCAGTGTGGGGCAGTGGAGAGAGTCCTAGCAGTGAGCTCAGAAGACTTGGGGCTGAGTCCCCTCTGTTCTGACCTAGTAAGCTGGGGTAACAGTGGTGGGCTAGGGCTTTGTTATATGGCAGATCTCATTTCCTCTTGCCATAGCTCCAGAGGATATTATCCTTAATGTACATATGAGGAAACTGAAGCCCAGAGAGAGGGAGTGATTTACTTAATGGTGGCAGAATTGAAAGTGCACTGGAGCTGGGGTCACAAGAAACGTGGGCTCCCACTTTTCTGGGGGCTCCTGCTGTTATTATCACCTACTCCTTGGCCCTGTTTCCCTTCCTCTCCCTCCCTTGACTTCACCCTGTTAAGAAAGTGCTTCAGAACCTTGTGGATTGTGGAGAGCCAGCATTATCATTTCCCCATCACGTCCAGGTCACTTTGTATGCTATGCCAAAATATTCTCCTCTTTACTTTCTCCTTTGGAACCCAGCTCACGGTCTGGTTATTACCCCATTTTGCAACAGAGACACTGAGGCCCAGAAAAGAGAAGGGTTTTGCCCAGAAACATACAGCTAGTAAAACATGGAGCCTCATAGTATCCTGGGAAGTCAGCAGTGAATATTTTCATCCCCATTTTACAGAAAATTGAGGCCAGAGAGAAGACCCAACTTGCCTAAGGGAGTATCAGAGGCAGGCTTCTGACTCTCAGTCCAAGACAAGGATCTTGGGATGGAATAAGTTTGGAAATGGAAGGGGCCAGGGAGACAGGTATTAGGACCATCTAGAGAAAGGTAAGGTAACCCCATGGGATGTTGGGGATGGTGAGGGAGAGGAAGGATCTCCAGGCAGGGAAAGAATGGAGCAGAAAAGGGAGATTGCTGAGGGTTAAGCCTGTTAAAAATAACCATAAAAAGGAAGCTACACCCCTCTGATCCCCGATGCGTCTCCCTCTCCCCCCAAAAAAACCCTTTGGGAAATGTAATAACTCTTTCTTCCACTAGGGGGCGGAGAGATGAAGTCACCTAGTGTGGGATTGGGTAACCTCTAGCGTTGGAAAGGATTACTACAACTCCCCAGTCTGGCCCTGGGATAATGATTGTAATAATTAGTGGTAATTAATATCTCCCACTAATAGAGTGCTTTGATGATTACAAACACTTCCTTCATGAAGCAGAGATTACTATCCCCATTTTACAGATGAAAAGACTGAGGATCAGAGAGAGGAATCAAGTGGCCCAAGGTCACCCAGGTCATTGGATTTTAGATCTGGATCTAGAAGAGAACTTAGTACAAACACGCATTTGACAGACAAGGAAACTGATCCCAGAGAACTAGATCCATGGCAGAGCTGGGGTTTGAACTCCTGACCTCTGACCCCCAAGTCCGGCAATCTTTCAGGTGTTCCCTTCTGACTCCCCAATATCACGATCAGCTGCCAAGCTAGGATGAGAGCCCAGGTAGGCTGGTTCCAAGGTCACAGACCTCCCCAATCACCAGGCAAGGGTGTGCTCTCACCTCGATGGCTGCCTCCTTCCCTAGACTCCCTGACCTGGCAAGACTGTCACAGGCAGGGATAGAATTGTCCTCAAGGAGTTGTCTTGTCCACTTGTGTCAGGCCTAGAGACTCAGTTTGCCTTCCCAGCTGTTCCCTGGAGACAGAAGTTATAGGGAAGTCCACAGGAGCTCCACTTAGGTCTTACCTAGAGATTCAGTTGGCCCTCCCAACTGTTTCCTGGGAACAGAGGATCTAGAAAGGTCCATAGGAGGTAGAGCTACAATGAACTGGGCCATGACCATCAGCAACTCCTGATCTGACTGTGGAGGAAACAGAGGCCAGACTGGGAAGGGGCTTGCCCAGGACTACATAGGGACAAATTCGGGATTTGAAACTGAATCTGATAATTCAGTCTGGGCTTGAGAACTTCTCATGTCTTCTAGTGTTCTGGTGACTTCTAGTATTTGATGGGCTGTCAGGTGAAAGAGGGATTAGCTTTGTTCTGGTTGGCCCCAGAGGGTAGAACTATGGGCAAGCAGGGAAAGTTATTGAGAGGCCAACTGAGGCTAGGGGTCAGGGAAAACTTCTTACCAATCAGAGCTGCCCTACCATAGAAGGCACTGTCTGAGGGGGTGGATAGTCTTCAAGGAGAGGTTGGTGGACCACTTGCTGGGTATATTAGAGGTGGGATTCCTTTGCGGGGGGATTGGGTTAGATGGCTGCCCAGGTCCCTGCAACTCTCAGATTCCATAGCTGGTGACTGAATCATGATTACACTTCAGACCTGGTCTTTCATTTCTGGGTCTTTCTATTGGCTACCCCTCCCCCCATGCCTGGAATACTCTCTCTCTCTCTCTCTCTCTCTCTCTCTCTCTCTCTCTCTCTCTCCCCTGACTTCCCTGGCTTCTTTCAAAACTCAGTTTAAGTAGCACTTTCAACCTGAGAATATTCCTGCCCCTTTCTACCCAGTTACTAATGCCTTCCCTTCCAAGGCAATCTTGTATTTTATTTGTATGCATCACATATGTCCATATTTATTCATTAATGCATTAGAATATAAGCACACTGAGGACAGGAACTGTTTAATTTCTGTGTTTATAGCCACAGGGCCTGGAACATAATAAATATTTACAAAAAGCTCATTGATTAATCAATTGTTGGAAATGCTTCTTTGAGGCTGGTTCTCCTGTCTTGAAGACATTTCCTCCTCATTCCACTTACCAGACTTATCAGAGTAGGGGAAAAAGTAATAGATTTGTAACCAGCAGAATTGTTCAGTAGCTGAATGACCTTGGGCAACTCTGTTCCCTCCTTTGTGCCTCAGTTTCACCATCTATGCAATGAGTGTTGGACTCTTCCCACTCTGAGACTCAGTTTCTTCATGGGTCAAATGAGAGGGTTGGACAACGACTCTCAGTCCTGGGTTCCTCTGGGCTCCTTCTGCTCTCCATTTACTTGAATGGATGGGCCTTGGGGCCCAGGGAGACTTGATGTCTTCAGAGAAGTTCTTTGTTAAAAAACCAGATTCTTCCAGGAGGAGACTGCAGATGTGAGCCTGAAACTCCCCTCTATTGCTCTCCACCACCTCAATGGGGCAATGAGTCAGGGAGGGGGCCCTCTCAGGAGTGTTGTGGGATCTCAGCTTGGGAAATCTTTGGGCACTAGGGAAATGGGACTTGGCTTACTGTTATTTGGAAAGGTCCAGTTCTTGATCACATTCTCTCAGGCCAGACTCTATCCATCCTTCCTCTATCTCCAAGCACTCTCTGCTTTCCCTTCCTTTTCTGCCTCCTCTTTCTCCTCTCTCCTTTCTCTTTGTCCCAGGCTTGGCCTAGGCCCCCTGAAGTGACTCAGGGCAAAGAAGGCAGACTGCTTGATTGATGGATCGGAGGCTGCCTGGCTTAGGGCCAGGGCCAGGATAAGGGATCTGCAAGGGGAGCTACCCCCTAAAGAGACCAGGGGATCATGAGCCCTGACAGGTGGGGGGTAGCTGATGTGTAGACCCAGCTGGTGGTCTGTGGCCTGCTGTGAGTTGGCAGGTGGGGCTTGTTCCTTGGCCTGGAGAAATGACTTCTCAGTCTACAGGGTTTGGGGGGCCAGATTGCAACAGCACCCACCCACCACCTGGTGAGAGCCTGAGAACTGGAGATTTGGGGATCATGGGTCAGATGCATTTCCAGGGCTCACCATGAGTGAGTGATCCTCACAATGAGGGCCAGAAGAGGGGTGTGAAGGGCAGATTTGTGTGTGGTGGGGGAGAATAGTGGGAGAAGGGAGGAAAGCTACTCAGGAATGGAATACCACCATTGAAAATCTTATAGATTTAGTACTAAAAAGAACCTTGGATGTCATTTTCACTACCTCTTTTTAGAGAGAAGGAAATGAAAGTTACTTGTTCAGGGTTATACAGTCAAAAATTGTCAGTCAGAATTCGAACTCAAGTCTTCTGATTCTAAATCTGGCATGCTTCTCATTTTATATATAGTTTAACTTTTCCTCTTAGACCCATCCCATTTTGGGACAGCTGACTGGAGTTTTTCCTTACATTAAACCCAAATATGCATCTCGGCAATCTAGACCCCATGCCACCGAACTCTGCACAGCAGGGCCAAGTGAAATAAGTCAAGTCTCTGGTTTCCATGACAGCCCTTCAGTAATCCAGACAACTGGCCTATTTCCCTACTTCTCCAGACTAGATAGAGGGTAGAGAGAAAAAAGTGGTTAGATTTGGAGATACAGAGAGAAAACCTAGATTCTGATCCTGATTTAGCCATTTAATACCTGGATGGTCTTGGGAAAATCATATAATCTTTTTTTTTCTTGCTTTTTGGAGGGGCAATTGGGGTTAAGTGACTCACCCAAGGTCACATGGCTAGTTTTTTTGTGTTGTGTCTGAGGTCGGATTTGAACTCAGGTCCTCCTGACTCCAGAGTCGGTGCTCTATTCACTGCACCACCTAGCTGCCCCAAAATCATATAATCTTACAGGCCTCAGTTTCCTCATATGTAAAATAATGAGCTCATACTACATGACCTCTAAGGTCCCTTTTAGCTGTAAATTTATGAACCTACAAACCACCTCAGTTCCTTTAATTCATCATCCTTAATCGTCATCATCAATAGCAATGGTTCTCAAATACTTTACCTATTTAAGCTCATTTGATGACAAGGTATGGCTTTGAGTCACTCACCCTGGTTCCTCACCACAGAATGGGCACCTAGTTTCCTAAGGTCTTTCCTCCAACACGATGCCTCTATCTTTGGACAGCACTCCAGATGCAATCTGGCCAGGGCACCAAGCTGTGGGCCTGTGTTCTCTTTTGTCCTGAACACTAAACCTCTTTTCTCAGAGCCTAGGACCCTATCTGCTTCTTGGCTAACACATCACATTGTTGATGCAGTCTGCTAAGACCGGCCCCAATCCACCAATATTTGAGCTTTGGACAAGAATTTACATTCATCACTACTAAATTTCATCTTATTATATATGGTCCAAGTTTCTAACCTTGTTCTTTTAGATTCTTACTCTGCTCTCCACCCATCCAATTGGGGTCATCTGGAAATCTGGCAATGAATCTCACCTGCACCTTCATAACTCCTTGACAACTTTTGGTCCATCCAGTCCACTGGTTCTGAATCCACCTAATTCCACTGTTGTCTAACCCAGAGTTCTCCATATTTCCTACAAGAACAGCCATGATTGACTTTGTCAGATTTGTTGCTTTTCAAATTCTAGATAAATCCTATCAATAGTATTACTCTGAGATAATGTGCATCAAGAGCTTTGCAAATATTATCCTGATGAGGATGCTAGCATCATCACCATCATTATCGTTGTTATTATTATTATTGTTATTCTCCCAACCCCCACTACCACGGACAGGCGAGGGGTCCCCAGAGCATGATTGCTCCTTGTCTTTATTATTTTTTTTATTTAACCCACTCTTTTATTTAAAAATTTTTTGAATTTATTTATTTATTTTTTAGTTTTCAACATTCATTTCCACAAGATTTTTTTCTCTCATCTCTCATCTCTCTCTGTCTCTCTCTCTATCTCTCTGTCTCTGTCTCTGTCTCTCTCTCTCTCTGTCTCTCTCTCTCTCTCTGCTTTTTGGAGGGCAGTTGGGGTTAAGTGACTTGCCCAAGGTCACATGGCTAGTTTTTGTGTTAAGTGTCTGAGGTCACATTTGAACTCAGGTCCTCCTGACTCCAGGGCCGGTGCTCTATTCACTGTACCACCTAGCTGCCCCCCATAAGATTTTGGATTACAAATTTTCTCCCTGTCTCTCCCCTACCTCCCACCCCAAGATGGCAAGCATACTGAATACCCCTTCCCCATATCTGCTCTCTCTTATATTCCCCTCCTTTCTTTCTTGGATTTCTATACCCCTTTGCCTGTATATCTTATTTCCTGTTTACTGTCTTTCTCAGTGTTCTAGCTGTACTGCTGAGTGCCAGTGGTGTTCTTCTAATGCTGTTGGCTCAAGCCCCAACTCCGCTGTGTACTCACTAATATCAGTCACCTAGAGACAGTTAGGATCTCCTCAGCATCACCAATACCAATGATAATTATTCCACTATTAATTTAAGCAGTTGATATTTGCTTGATAGCAGGAGTAAGTAATGTCAATTCACTTTGACAAAGAGTTACTTATAAATATATTATAGCAAGAGAAGGAGCATGAACATAGCCCTCCCCAATGGAGGTACCCTCTCTTCTTTTACCTGGGTTACTGGGGAGTGTAGGCTCAGACTTCAAGCAGCTGCCACTGAGTTGGGCCCGCCAAGTTCACTTCCAGATGTGGCTTCATGGATGTATGACTTGTTCCTCTAACATAGGAAATAGCGTCTGGGCTACCAGGGTGATCTGCTGCTGAAATGGGCCAAGTCAAGACCATTGGATGTCTAGTAACTCTTCTGGGCTTTTGAGATCTCACATAATCCTGTACCAAGGGAAAGACACACACAGGAGGAAAGACACACAAGCCCCATCTCAGACACAGGCACGCCTAAAAGGCCAGTGTTTATGGCCTGGCTAGGGCATGGGGAAGGGCACTGCCTCACTGTCCCTTCAAAGCTTAGAGAATCATCCTTATGTAACAGTGATGACCTTGACCCCACTGCCTGAAGGCCAGGTATTTCACATACTATATGCCATGATACTGTATAGGAACTCGGCCAAATTATGAACCTATTCCTCCTTCCCTTCCCCTTTCCCAGTACATAAGGGGATTTGGAGGCCATCTGATCCAGGCTCTGCAGATAATGCTCCCCCATTTCTAAGGGTCCCCTGCACACAGTTCTCTCTAACCACTTAAGAGTCAGATTAGCTGTTATAAAAGAATATTCTAAGGTATAGAGAGAACAAACATACCCTGTCCCCAACATCCGGGGTGGGGCATAATCTCCTCTTGCACCACTTTAGTCTCTGAGGAGGGGAGGGGGATTAGGCTCACAGTTTGACTCAGTCCCTGTATAGTACCAGTCCCACCAAGTTCCAAGTCTAAAGCTGCCCTGGCCTTGCATCTCAGTACCCTGGTTTCTTAGCCCTTCCCTGCTGGACTGGCAGCAGCATCTGGCCTAGAATTCTGCCTCCAAGGTTGCCAAGGTTTGAGTCTGGGTCCAGAGATTTTACTGAGTTGTGGCCAGAACGCAGAAGGACACACAGAATAGATCAGAGAAAAATCCCGAGTCCATTATTGTGGTGGGGACACAGAGCAAAGATGGGAGGGGGAGGGGAAAGTAGCCCTTCTCCCTATTCCCTCCCCTGCCCAGTTCAGTTGAGGATGCTGCTGATGTGTAAACAGGACTTTCTCCCTTTCTGGAGACCTTGAGAAAAGAGAGTAAGGCTGTCCCAGCCTACGAGTTTTAAAAGGACAATGTGTTCTGCTACACCACTCATTCCACCCATGAGGTAAGAAAACACAGCCTTCTCCAGAAGCGGGTACCTGCACCTTAGGTGATCTGGACATGTGCACCAAGCCTCCATGACCTATGCCTCATGAGCAGCAAGAAGAGAGAGGTCCAGTTCCTCTGCTGGAGATTTTGGTATGCACTCTTATTTCTGGCTTCAGAGCTAATTGAGTGCCTTCTTCTTCTTCTTCTTCCTCCTCCTCCTCTTCTTCTAACAAAAAACAGTCACAGAGTATTTAGGCATGCTCCAAATCAGAGGCAGGATATTCCATTGCATATCCTTTATCACATCTAGAAGCCAGATCACACCTTCCTCTACCAAGTGGTTTGGTAGCATGCAGAGCCCCCCGTGCCTGCTCCTAGACCTCCTTCACTCCCATTATACACTCTTGGTTATATGTGGAACTCTGTTGTTTAGTTATTGTTGTTCATCCTTTGTTCTAGAAGAGCACCAATGGCATCATGAATGATGTCGACTTTTGAGTGAATTGGATTTAAGTGAGGCAGAGTTGCACAAAGTTGTCAGCCTCACTCTTTCCTCAAGAATCATTGAAGTCCAGTGGCAAGACCAAAGTCAAAATGAGTGACAATGCTCCAGGATGCAGTGGATGACCTTGGCCTTTTAAAATTAAGGTCTTCCCCAGGTCTTTGTTTGTCTGAGGCAACACCCATTCAATGACTAAAGGCTAGATAAGAATAGAGGCAAAAGATGGCCTGATTTACCGCCACAAAAATACCAGTCTAGGAGAGGAAGACCTTCAGAGTTTCTGAGCAAAATAGAAAACAATTGAAGTCCATGTGGAGGTAAGTGTGGGAGGTAAGATATGTGAAGAAGCCATTACCATCTTCCAAATGGCGTTGGGGCAATGAAGTCTTATCCTAGGTGGGGAGAACACGGGAACAAAGAAGAAAAGATGAATACAAAAGAGACTGCAGGACTGGTGTCAACAGGAATTGGCATCAATTATCTTTGCACTGGTAAACAGAGAGTGAACCTGGCTAGAGGTTCTTGTTGAGGAGAGAGAAGAGTACCCCCTGTCCTGGCCAACTGAGAGTGGGCAAATCATGGGAAGGAATTTTGAGGGGTCATCTCACCCATCCCTTTATCTCCAAAACTTGGCTGCTTTGGATCCATCTGAGAATGATACCCATTCTACTGGCAGAAAGAATACTGGGCTTACAACCAAGGAGCCTGATTCTGAAATCTTATAAACTGTGTGACCTTGGGTAAATCACTCAACCCCTCTGGGTCCCTAAAAGAGAAAATTATAGCCGAATGTCATTAATGAACATGGTCGTAAAATATAAAATAAAACACTCATAGATATAACATGGTCAACAAATCCCATTGCAGCCGAGTGGGATTTCTCCTGGGAAAACCAGTATGGTTTACTATTAAGAGCTACATCAACAAGGGAAAAATTAAAACTACATTCTTATAATATTACATGTTAAAAGAACTTTGGTAAAAACAAAATATTCAGTTATTCAGTCAGAAGACACAATTAACTCAAAGAAAGGCATTTGCTGAAATAGTATAAGTACAATAGTAACAAAATATTTCCTCCCCCCAAACCTGGAGTACACTCTTCCACAACTACACGCAACATCAGAGGCAAGAGGGGGCACAAACACAGAACATTCTAATAGAATGGTGTATATGGGGGCGGCAAGGTGGCTCAGTGAATAAAGTACCCGCCCTGGAATCAGGAGGACCTGAGTTCAAATCTGGCCTCAGACACTTAACACTTACTAGCCATGTGACCTTGGGCAAGTAACTTAACCCCAATTGCCCTGCCTTCCCCCCTCCAAAAAAAACCAGAAAGAATGGTGTACATGTAGGGAATACACCTGACTAAGGTAACTCTCCCCTTCAGTATTCCAGGGTCCCTAGGTTCTTTTCCTTCTAATGGTGTTCTCATGTGGCTTCTCTTGGATGCAGCGTCTCTGATGAAGAGGTCATTTGACTGGGCTCTTTGGACCTATTTCTTTCTATAGTTTAACTCCATATATGTAGGGTTAACACTTTCTTGACTCACAATGCTCCTTTGGTTTTGTGTATTGACAGACTAAGTCTGTTCTCTTTTGAATGGGCTACCTCCAATTGGATAAATAATTCCCCAGCAAGACTGATAGGTGAGGAGGAGAGAGAAATTTCACATCCCTCTCTTTCCTTCTCTCCCTTCCTCCAGAATGGAATGATTTCCTCTCAAGCACCTAGTTCTTTCATAGCTTACTTTCTTCTATATTCACAAAACTGATACTTCTCAGAACTGTTTCTAGTCGTATCTACTCCCAGAGGGTGTTTTTTTTTTTCCTTTTTCAAGGCCACCCAGCAGATGGGGGACTGGCTGGCCTCTAATTCCATAAAACCCAAGAACTCCACACCTCCTCAAGATTGAACAAAATGTAGACACTTGGCTTGCATTTAATTTAAGATCTTCACACCTCATTATCTTTGTTGCTTGTCTTCTTCCCACCCTTATAACTTTATTAACTTAGTTATTCAGGAGAAGTCAACTGATCAGTAATATCCTGCTCAGCTCCCTTCCCCTTTAGGATTGTTGACCAAACACAGTATCATAACTGATAGTGTACTTGGGGAATAGAATTGTATATTAGAACCCTAGATCCAGAGAGTGAGGAAGGCTTTCAAGACATCCAGAGACCATAGGGTTCAAGCCCTAGCCTTCAGATAGGTGAATGACATAGAATCACAGAATCACGAGTTGGAAAGACTCTTGAGTCACCTAGACTAACCCCCAACACCAATAGAAATCTCTTCTAAAGCAGCTTTAACAGGAAACCACCTCTTTGGACTCTATGTGAAGATTTCCAGGGCTGGGGAGCTAGATTCAAAGTGAGGAGACTGGAATTGATGTCCTGACCATGTCAGTTACTAGTTTTCTTGATGATGGGAAAGTGGTTCCATCTCTCTGAGTCTCATTTTCCTCATCTGTAAAATGGGGGCTGTCATGTTTTTCTCTCTAAATAACAGCGTTTATGTAGGGAAGGGACTTTGTTAGTCTTAAAGTGTTATAGAAATAATTCTTGCTAACAGCTCTTGAGGAAGCCCTGTTCACCTATAAACTACTCTCATTGCTAGAGATATTTTTTTTTCTGACATTAAGACAATGTGTGTTTGTAACTCCCAAGTACTGATCTAAGTTATGTTTTGTGGGGCCAAGCATGAAAAGCTCTCATTCATCTTCCATGTGACAGCCATTCCAATACTAGAAGACAGCTGTTGTGTTTCCTCTTAAATCCTCTCTCCAGATTCAACATCCCCCATTCCTCTAACCAATTCTTATTTATGGGGCATAGTTCCTGGTCCTCTTCCCATCTTGGTCAGACTTTCTTGGATGCACTTAAGTTTGTCATTGTCCTTTCAAATATAAAGTATTCAAAACTAATGGACCAAAGGCTGGCTCTGGTGCCCCAAGGACCAATCTTCCTTTGGGAATGATGTTGAGCACATTCAATCCCATTCATCACTGATATTCCTTTGAAAAATGCTTTCCTCAGGAGAAACTTTTTTTTTTTAAGCAATTGGGGTTAAGTAACTTGCCCAAGGTTACTCGGCCAGTTATTTCTGGGTGTGGTGCTGAGTGTCTGAGCCCGGGATTCGATCTCCAGGTCATCCCAACACTGGAGCTGGTGCTCTTACTCGCTGAGCCACCTGGCCACCCCTAAGCAATTGGGGTTAAGTAACTTGCTCAAGGTTACACGGCCAGGTGTTTCTGGGTGGGTGCTAAGTGTGAGCCCGGGATTCGATCTCCAGGTCATTCTGACACTGGAGCCGGTGCTCTTACTCGCTGTGCTACCTGGCCGCCCCCTCAGGAGAAACTTTCATCTCAACTTCCCCAACCCATGGGACTTTGGAAATTATCCCTTCCTCCTTGGTAAAGAGTCATAGAACATCAGAGCCTGGAGGGACCTTAGAACATCAAAAAGGGAACATCAGAGCTTTATGGGATCTTGTAGCATAGAACAGAGGATGCCAGATCTGTGAAGGACTTTAGAACATAGAACAGAAAATATCAGAGCTGAGAGGGGCTTTAGAAAATCAGACCTTAGAACATGAGAGATCTAGATTTCATCTCATCCAGCTGCATCATTTTATAGGTGTGGAGTCTGAAGACCAGAAAGGAGAAGTGATTTGCATCACACAGGTAGTAAAGAACCAAGTGAGGATTTAATCTGAGATCTTCTGCCTCCCAATTATTTTCTCTTTCATTGCTGAGCCCTAAATCGGTTGTATGTACTCTTTGTCCTCCCTCTCCCTCCTACCCTAACACTTTATTTCATTCCCAAATCAGGGTGGAAAGTTTGTGACCAAGCAAGGGAAGGGGAAATGAGGGTGGCTTTCAAACCAAATGTTGGGGAAGT
>NW_027185850.1:27642546-27689148 GCF_028583685.1 Petaurus breviceps papuanus | reverse complement strand
AGTGACCCAAGACAGGTCATTTCTCCTCTCTGAGATTCAGTTTGCTCCTCTGAAAACGGGGCTTATTAGCCAATGTTTGCACTACAGACTTCATAAGACCAGTGTGAGAAAAGTCAGTCAACAAGATTTTTTTTACTTTTATTTTTAAACGTATTGTTGTGTCTTTTGTTAAATATTTCCCAGGTACATGTAAAATTTTTTAAACTTTTTTTTTAAATTTGAATTCCAAATTCTCTCTTTCCTTCCTGTTCCACCCCTTGAAAATCAGTATGCATTTATTAAAAGCCTACTGTTTACCAGGCACAATGTTACTCATTGAAGATACAAAGAAAGTCAAAACAAACAAAAAATTAAGCAACTAACAAAATAGCCCCAGCTCTCAAGGAGCTTGCAGTCTAACGGCACTGACAACGTGCAGACAACTGTGTTTAAACAGGACGCATGGCGGGTACATTGGAGGTAATCCAGAGAAGGAAGCTCTAGACTTAAGAGGGCTCAGGAAGGGCTACCAACAGAAGAGAGGATCAAATTGGAAGCAAACTGGGGAAGCCAGGAGGCAGAGGGAGGAGGGAGAGTATTCCAGGTGGGGGGGCAGCCAGAGAAAATGCCCAGAGCATCTTTTGTGAGGCACAGGAGGCCAATGTCACTGGATCAAAAAGTATGGGAGTGTTTGTAAACTTCAGAATGTATAGAGATGAGAGTTTTTATTACTGGGCCTTAGAACCCACTAAAAAGGGGATCAATTGCCCTCTTTCTTACATCACTCAGTGAGGGTCTACTGAAGATAATCCCCTTGCATTGGAAGGAAAGACCAAATGCTAGAGTGTGTTCTGTGTGGTATCAGTTCACCCCAGTCGGGATGGCTTCACCCTCCTCTTCACAGGCCACAATGGTTCCTGTTGTATCATTGTGCTTAGGCCACTCTCCATGCATTTGAATGCCTCCCCTCAGCTCCCTACATCCCCCAGTCTTCTTCAGTACCAACAGAAGTCTGGACAGTGAAACTCATCCACTACAATATCATTCTTCCCTGTCAAGCTTGTGGTGTTTTCCCAGCTTTGCAGCTACTTCCTCCTTCTGTTCAGGTGGTCTGTAGTCCATTTCTATATAGCGACATTCACTCTTTCTTCCTCTATTTATCCTTCTGGAAATGTGCTCCATCTTGTTTCTCTACACATGTTTCTGAATTTCCTCAAGATACAGCACTCTTCATATATACTTTTATACATACGTGTTGAATTAATACATGAGAATTAATTATTAATATGTAGTGCTACTCTACTACTCCCTTTTATCTAATTCCTCTTTTTAAATAAGAGGTTTTCTTCCAGTCAAATTCTGTTCTATCACACTAAATCTCACTGATTTCTATGAAACCAAATTTATTGGTGAGTATTAGGATCTCCATTTGATCCTGTTTATTAATCTTGTGTGGTACATATTTACATATATGCAAAGAGAACCATGGGTTTTATCACTGGCTCACTTTTTGATATGATCATCTCTGTTTTTCTTCTTCCTGTATTCTATTTGCTGCTGCCTGTGTGGCCATGCCTCTCAGATCCATGCTGGAAGCTTTCTCCTTCCTTCTCCCTTTTCATATTAAAGCGATCTTAATTAGATTCACAAGACATAAGTCATATATGTTTTTACTGGCCCTTCATAGGTGCATTCCATCCCTTGTTGTGAGCCCCTCATTCCTCAATTTTAATCTGTGGTCCAGAAACCCAAATCTCATTCTCAGACACAATCTTCTTAGCCAGCTGCTCACCTCCCAAGTCTGCCTCTTTCTCTTGAATATCTTGCTTTTGATGGAGAGCAGTGATGGAAACACCATCTGTTTCCTCATGGTCTTCAGTTTTCATAATCCTGAGCATGACTTTCTAGGTTCCTTCTAGTGGTCTAACTTGTTTCCACAGGAATTTCCAGAAATGGGTTGTGGTCAGAAGCACCGACAGTACTTAGGAGGCTGTCAATCATGTCCCAGACCAGTCCAAGCCTCAGTTTTCTCATCTGTAAAATTAGGAAGATGGAAAGACTAAAGTTCCTTCCATTGCTAACTATATGAACATCTGAAATAAAACAGAACTCTCTGTTGTTTAAATCAGGCTGACAAATAGCCTCACTACCTCTCAAGAGAGATCCACCAAGCATCACTTCTCTCTTCTTCTCTTTGTTACCTATGGGGGGGGGGTGTCTGACTTTTCAGTCTACCTTCATGTAAAGGTCCAGTAGCAAGATGTTTGAATCAAAGAATAAAGACAATTTTGTGACTTTTCTTGCATAATTCTACATTGTTTTCCAGAATAGGTTTTCTTATATTAGTTCCCAACCTCCAAAATAACCTAAGTAACTAGGTTGTGCAGTGGATAGAGTTTTAGACCTGATATCAGGCAGACCTGATTTCAAATCCAGATTCAGACATTTATTAGCTGTGTGGCCCTGGGCAAACCACTTAACCTCTGTTGGCTTAGTTTCCCTCAACTGGAAAATTGGGATGATAATAGCACCTACCTCCCTGGGTTGTTGTGAAGATCAAACAAGATGATATTTGCAAGGTGTTTAGCACAATGTCTGGTATAATGTAAGTGTTAGATAAATTGTATATACCATTATGCTACTACTTCTGCAGCTACAGCTGCTGCTGATGTTACTGTTACTACTACTGATGCTGTTATTGTTACAACTATTGCTGCTACTGCTGCTGCTGCTGCTGCTACCCAAGAGCTTATTGGTATGTCTGTTTTCCCGTCCAAATGTACTCCCTCCATCTTTTCTGTCTTTTATCATATAACACTCCTCTAATCTTGAGTTTTAGGAGTAATTCTATAGGTAACTACTCTTATTACAATAACTCATAAGCCCCCACCAGTGTGCTTCTCATGAACGATCTTTCAGGAAACTTAATTAGCAAAGGGATTCAGTAAAACAATAGATTAAGAACAATACATTTTCTACAAAAATTTGGTGCTCACCTCCCATAAATACACAGCATCCATGGGGAAAGTAGGTTTAAATTTATCATAAAATAGTAGGGAAGTACACATGGAAGACACGTGCAAAATAAAAATAATTTAGGACTCCTGATACTAAAGGGCCAGGAAATCTTTATTCTCTTTGTAGAGCCATTCCACAGCTCCCCTTGTGCTAAGCCTCTCTGTTGGGAGGATTGCTCAGTGACAATTCTTTCTTATTCCATTACCGGCTCTCTTCTCTTCTTAAAGGTGTCTTTTCCTTGAAGTTGCTTCTTCCCTTGGGTGAGTTCTTTCTGTATCTGTGTCTGTTTAGAATGTGTATTTCTTCTTTCACCAGATGCAGTGGCTCTTATTGGCCCATTAGCTTTAGTGACCTGGCTTATGAGAGGGGCAGTTTTCCTTCAGTTATATAAAGGCCCAAGGAGACAGGATGGATTCAGTCACTCATAAGATATTTCTTTTGTGATATTGGTTGCCTTTAATGACCTTCAATGTGCAATTCCCTGTAATCTTCTCAAGCTGATTAAGGAAATACCACTTCATGTATTGTTGTAAGGTTGAGAGAAAACTCCTTGGTATTTCTTTTATTATATATAATACATATTATGTATTATGCAATATACATCATATACATGTATATATTCATCATTATATTCTGAACCCTTTGTAACTACTTCAGCTAAGTTGGTGAGAACTTTCTCTCTTATATCGTCCTTTCTAATTTTATGCATGTGAGATAAAACATCACAGTAGTTTTAATTTGCATATTTCTTATTATTGTTTTAGGACTTTTTTTCATTTATTTGTTGATCATTCACATTAAAAAAAACTCTGTTTGATCCTATCTTTTGACCACTTATCTAATGGACAAATGCTCATTAGTTTGTGTCAATTTCCTATACATCTTGGTCTTTAGATTTTTATCAGAGATATTTGATATAAATATTTTTCCCCGGTTTGAAAGCTTCTCTTCTTATTCCAATCATATTGGTTTCATAAATGCAAAATTTTTATATTTTGTATAATAAAAATAGTCTATTTGGTCTTTTATGACATATTTTCCATTTTTGGGGGCTTAGAAATTTTCCCCTTGACAACGATTCTGAGATTTCTTTATGTGTTTGTGTGTCTATATATAGTATGCATATATTTCGATGATGTGACTTTTTACATTTAGGTCACTTATCTATTTGAAGTTGGTTGTTGTATATTGTATAAGATGATGATCTAAAATTCTCTTCTGCCAAATTACTTTCAGCTTTCCTAGAAGTCCCTAATGGATAGAGTCCTTCTTTATAATCCTCAACTCTGTTATTTGATTTACTGAACACTGAGTTACTGGGTTCATTTGTGATCTACATTTCAACTTTTTAACCAGGACCAAATAATTTTGATGATTACTATTTTATAGGATAGTTAGAGATTTGGTAATACTAAGCTTCTTTCACTCTTTTTCCCCCCATGATTCCCTTTGACATATCAAACAATACTTTTTAAATTAAGTTCCTGCTATGCTAAGGTGCTATGCTAGGTGTTGAGTATAGAAAGACAACAATCTTTGCCCTTGAAAAGCTTATAATTTAGCTACAAGAAATCATTCATACATATGTAGATATATAGAAAAGAGAGATAAGATAATTTTTTGGGGGAAGGAGGAACTAGCAGCTGGGGAGGGAGAGGGGTTCCAGAAAAGGCTTAGCAAGCCTTTTTACCTTATAAGGTAGTGATTCAGTTGAACCTTGAAGGAAGTCAGGGTTTCTAAGAGGTAGAGGTAACCAGACAGTGCATTCCAGACCCTTTGATCCTCCAAATGACTTGTGTTATTTTTATTTAGTTTTATTAAATGTTATAGCAGTTGGTGTAACTTGATGTCATACTGATAATAAGAATAAATAATAACAAAGTGCTACATAAATGCTGGTTAAACCTGTACTTCCATTCTCTGATAACCTGGAGAGCAGAAATGTTTTCCTCTAACCCTTGAACTTCCTTCTCTAGGATGGAGATTAACCTATGTACATATATAGGTGTGGAATGATAACTGGATGGAATCCAAACACAGCCCACTCAGACAGAACTCCTTCTTGTCCTCTACACTTGTTTGAGTATCATTTGGCAGCTTTTATGGCTAATGCTTTCAGTTAACATTGGTTCCCAATGGTATGTCTATGAAACATGAAAGTAGAAGTGTCCATATAATGAGATTCATACGTCTCATTTTACTTCAACACTTGCCTTTAGGCCGTCACCTCTACTTTCCTGGACACTAGACTTTCTGGTCCCACTTGGTTAGTATGATTTAAGGAAGAAGGAAGAAGTGGACAAGACACAAGCATGCAAGGCAAACCTCTAATGAAGTATACATGCCTTGTTTTACCCTGCCTTTCTTCAGAATCTTCTCTTAGCTTCCTTGAATACAAAAGCTCTCTGTAATAGTTGTGTTAGGGGAGGCAAGAAGATTTATAGATCGGGCTTATCTCTGTGAGCCTCAGGACTTTTTATAACCTTCCTCCTTATCTCCTTACCCATCAACTCCCTGAGTCATTGCCCAGCCTCCCAGAACAAGACTATGTGCTCTTCTCCATTCTATCCCTTTCCTCCACCCCCACTCCCCAGCTCATAGATCATGGCTGGCTGATTTCACCCTTGGGTGGTCTCTGGCATGCAGTATAATCATGCTCATCTTCCACATGACCCCTGCATGTGTCCAGGACTCCAACATGCTCCTTGGAGAGTAGGATGGGTTTGTGTTTAAAGATGTCTTAGACAGAATGGCAATAGGCACAGTCATTGACCCAGATACCTAGAGTTTAAAGTGCATTCTTCTAATGATGGTCCTGTAGGCAAGGATTCCATTTTGTTGGGAGTGGAATGTGTTGTGCTTACAGTTTAAGCCCTTCTCAGTGATCTTTCAGCTTGCCTTCACAATTCCAGGTAAAGGTGGGTACCAGGAGTAGAGACCTTGTGGTTCTCTAGAGGGTGGAGAAACTTCCCACTGTCAGTTAACCTCAGGGACAATAGACTTTCCCTTGACTCACCTTCAACCTCAATGAACAGAAGCTTTCTGTTAATCCAAACCAGATGAGGATTGAAATAAGACTAATTGATTCCATTCCAGGGGTTCATATTGATGGCAAGAAATCAGTCAGCTCTGGGACCCAGAGGGGAAAGAAGATTTAGGGTTTGGAGGGTGTAGAGGTATATGAGTATGGGGGCATTTACTTATGTATATACGTGATCCTTGTAAGCGTATATGTGTTAATGAATATTTAAATATTTCTGAAGGTGTTACTGTGTGGACAGGTGGAGGACACATCGGTATATATGATGCTGTGATATATGGGCACACACACAATTTTCCTTTTTTATATTAACTAATTAATTTTTAGTTTTCAACATTCACTTCCAGAAGATTTTGAGTTCCAAATTTTCTCCTCCTCCTTCCTCTCCCCCACCCCAAGATGGCATGCACTCTGATATAGTCTCTATGTATACATTCATATTAAACATATTTTCACATTAGTCATGTTATAAAGAAGAATTAGAACCAATGGGAGGAACCATGAGAAAGAAGAAACAAACAAACAAAAAGAGCAGATAGTCTACTACATTCTGCATTCAGACTCCATCAGTTCTTACTCTGGATGTGGACAACATTTTCCATCATGAGTCTTTTGGAGTTATTTTCATTTGTATTTCTCTAATCAAAAGTGATTTAGAGCATTTTTTTTTCATGTGCTTATAGATATCTTTAATTTCTGCAACAGAAAACTGCCTATTCATATTCTTTGACCATATATCAATTGGGGAATGACTTGTAGTCTTATAAATTTGATTCAATTCTCTCTATATTTTAGAAATGACACTGAGACACTGGTTTAAAAATTGTTTCCCAGCTTTCTACTTCCCTTCTAATCTTGTTTGCATTGCCTTTGTTTGTACAAAGACTTTTCAATTTAATGTAATCAAAATTATTCATTTTGCATTTCATAATGTTCTCTATCTATTGTTTGGTCATAAATTATTCAGTTCTTCATAAATCTCACAGATAAACTACTCCTTGCTCTCTTAGTCTGCTGATAGTATCAGTCTTTATATCTAAATTGTGTGCCCATTTTGACTTAATCTTGATATATGGTGTAAGATGGTGGTCTATGCCTAGTTTCTGCCATACTAGTTTCTTGCCAGAAAAACCTGGCAAGTGTGGCTGGTGGTGAGTGCTTTACAATCTTTGCTCTTTGGTTTGTTGTGCTTTTTAAAACAAAACAAAACACATTCTGGTACTCATTTCCAGTAAGTTGAAATGAGTGTCTCTTTTGGGAATACAGGATGGGGACAGAGATTTTGATTCAAAATCACTTTTTCCTGAGTTGGGAAAAAGATAAGTTGGTGCCTTTCTTCATTATTTTGCTCACCCTAGGTCTAATGACCTTAATATACTCTGTGACCTTGGGTAAGTCACTTGAATCTTCCTTGCCTCAGTTTCTTCTTATGAAATAATTGGATCAGGCTACGTGTTCTTCAATATACTACCCACCTCTAACATCCTATGACCCTATAAAACATCCTCAAAGGTTCAACTCTAATACCATATCCTCCATGAAGTGTAAAATGGCTAGACTCAAAAAGTAGTTAGTCCTGAATGCTTCTGTGTCATATCTATCCAACTTGTAGATGACTCAAAACTGGAAGGCAGAAATACCCATTGGATGATAGAAATCAGGCTTCAAAAAATTCCCAAGAGTACAGAAGACTCTGCTGAATTGAATAAAATGAAATTTGATAGTGATAAGTATAAAATCTTAAAACTGTTGAAAAATGAATTTCAAAAGTACAAGATGGCAGAGACATATCTAGCTGTATTTAGGGTCCTCTAGGGTGCTTTAGCACTCTTGAGAAACATCATACCAACACTGTTGTATCCATTCTCTGTTGGCTGTCCCTGAGTCAACTTCTGTCCATGTCACTTCAAAATCTAAGTTGCTTGGTAGGTTGTTAGTACATCTATATTGGTTTCTTCCAACATCTTCTTTTTTTTTTCCTCTTCAATGGAGTTGTCTTACTTTGTGTCTTTAGAGTTTCATTCTTTGATGTGTTTTTGAGTTGACTCTGTAGGGTTTTCCAAATAAACCATCAAATCATTTAAAGAAAGTAATAGTTTTGTTTCCTCATTGCCCATGCATATCTTTCAATATCTTTTTCTTTTCTTGCTGCTATAGTCAGCATTTCAAATACTATACTGACTAATAATGGTGATAACACACTAGTTTCACTCCTGATCTTACTGGAAAAACTTCTAGCTTATCGTCATTACAGATAACATTTGCTCTTGGTTTTAAATAGATTCTACTTCTCATTATAAGGAGAGCATCATCTATTCCCATTTCTAGTTTATTTTTTAAAATAAGAATAGGTTCTATATTTTTTCAATTCTTCTTTTAACAATTCTTGACATTGTCAATTCTTTCGGTATCTATTTAAATAATTATATGATTTTTGTTAATATGATTGATTATGTTATAGTTTTCTTAATATTGCACCAGTGCATTCCTCATATAAATCTAGCCTGGCCACAGTGTGTGATCTTTGTGATATATTGCTATAATCTTGTTGCTCGTGTTTTATTTAATTTTTTTTGCATCATTATCCATTAGGGAAATTGGTCTATAGTTGTCCTTGTCTGTTATGACTCTCCCTGGTATAGATATCAAGACCATGTTTGAGTCATAGAAAGACTTTGGTAGGACTCTTTTACCTATTTTTTGTTCAAACAGTTTATGTAGTATTGGAGTTAACTATTCATTAAATGCTTGGCAGAATTTGCTAAATCCATCTGGTCTTGGCATTTTTTTCCCTTAGGGAGTTCATTTATAGCTTATTCAATTTCTTTTTCTATGAAAGTGTTATTTAAATATTCTATTTCCTATTCTGTCAATCTGGGTAATTTATATTTTCATAAATATTCATACATTCCATTAGATTGTCAGTTTTATTGGCATATCATCAGTTAAAATAACTCCTAATAATTGCTTTTATTAAATCTTCAATGGTTGTAAGTTTACCTTTTTCATTTTTAATTCTAGTAATTGAGTTTTTTCTTTCTTTTTAAAAATCAAATTAGCCAATAGTCTATTTTATTTTTAAACAGCTTTTAGTATTATTTATTAATTCAATTTTTTAAACTTACCATTTTGTTCACCTCTCCTTTGGTTTTCAGGGTTTCTATTTTATGGGTTTTAATTTTTATTTTTCTATTTTTTTCATTGTTTGCTCAATTTGTTGATCTGATCTTTCTTTCTTTCATTGGAATTAATATTTAGAGATTTAAAATTTCCAGTAAGTACTGCTTTGGCTATATCTCATAAATTTTGGTGTGTTGACTCATTGTTATCATTATCTTTAATGAAATTATTGATTTTTTTCCTACAATTTGTTCTTTTGTCCACCCATTCTTTAAGGTTAAGTTATTTAGTTTTAAATTAATTTTTAATCTATAATTCAAAGGCCCTTTATTGAATATAATCTTACTGCACCATGGCAGAAAAGTATGCGTTTTATATTTCTGCTTTTCTGCATTTGCTTGTGAGGTTTTAATGTCCTAATATGAAGGAACCATGTACAGCTAAGAGATCAGTGTATTCCTTTCTATTTACCATTCAATATTCTCCAAAGATATATCTAACTTTTCTAAAGTTCCATTCATCTCTTTAACTTCTTTTGTGTTCATTTTATGATTAGATTTATCTAGGTCTGAGAGGGGTAAATTGAGGTACCCAACTATTATAGTTTTACTCTTTCCTCCTGTAGCTCATTTAACTTTTAAGTATTTAGATGCTATGCCATATGTTCAGAATTGGAATCAATTTATTTTTGTCTATGGTACATTTTAGCAAAATGTTGTTTCCATGTTTATTGCTTTTAATTAGGCTTGTTTTTCTTTTGCTGCATCTGAGATCATATTTGTCACTCTTGTTTGTTTGTCTGTTTTGATTCAACTGAAGCATAATAGATTCTGATTCAATTCCTTATTTTAACTTTACTGTTTCAAGTGTGTTTCTTGTAAACACCATGTTGTTAGATTCTTATTTTTAATCTACTCACTTATCCTCTTCTGTTTTATGGGCAAGTTCATCCCATTCAGATTTACAGTAATGATTGCTATGTATTTCCCTCAATTCTTTCCTCCTCGTCCTCCTCATTGTCGTCGTCGTCGTTGTTCTTCTTCTTCTTCTTCTTCTTCTTCTTCTTCTTCTTCTTCTTCTTCTTCTTCTTCTTCTTCTTCTTCTTCTTCTTCTTCTTCTTCTTCTTCTTCTCCTTCTCCTCCTCCTCCTCCTCCTCCTCCTCCTCCTCCTCCTCTTTATTTTTGTAAACATTGTCCTCTCTTTAAGAGTATGTTTTACTTATGGTCACTGCCTCTCCTAATCTACCCTCCTTCTAATTACCCTTATTCCTTTACTTCTTCTCTTAATCCCTTTTCCTTTTACTTTCCTGTTGGGAAAGATGAATTTATATACCCAACTCTGTGTGTGTTCACTCTTACTTCCTTGAACCAGTTCAGATGAAAGTGAGGTTCAAGTGTTGCCCACTCCCTCCCCTCCATTAGTATAAACTCTTCCTTATGTGAGATATGTAAGAATTATTCTCCCTTCCTCTCTTCCCCAAGTGAACAACTCTTTCCCACTCCTCCATTATTTTTTTGAAATCAACCAAACATAATAGGATCACACTGAGGCCTTCTGTTCAATCATACAATTCTAATTGTATGTGGTTACATGTATCATCTTCCCAGACAAGAATGTAAACAATTTAACCTTGTTTAGTTCTTTATGATCTCTCATTCTTGTTTACCTTTTTATTTTTCTCTTGAGTCTTGTGTTTCAATATTAAACTTTTTATTTAGTTCTGGTATTTTGATCAGGAATGCTAGAAACTCTTCTATTTCATTAAAAATCTATTTCCCCCCTCCTCTGGATGATTAGACTCAGTTTTGTTGAGGAGGTATTCTTGGTTGTATTCCTAGGTACTTTACCTTCTAGAATATCATATTCCAGGACATCCTTCCCTTTAAAAAGGGAACTGCTAAATTTTGTGTGATCCTGATTGTGACTCCATAACATTTTAATTATTTCTGGCCACTTGCACTATTTCTCCTTGACTTAGGATCTCTGGATTTTGGCTGTGATGTTCCTGGGAAGTTTTTTTTCTCCCAGAAAAATGAATGGATTCTTTCAATTTCTACAGTATCCTCTGGTTCTAAGATATCTGGGCAGCTTTTCCCTAAAATTTCTTGAAATATGATGTCTAGGCTCTTTTTTTTTTTGTTGTTGTTCATGGCTTTCAGGCAGTCTAATAATTCTTAAATTGTGTCTCTTCTATCTATTTTCCAGGTCAGTAGTTTTTCCTACAAGATATCTCACAGTTTCTTTTATCTTTTCATTGTTTTGACTTTCTATTCTTTTTTTTTAAAGCAATCGGGGTTAAGTAATTTGCTCAAGGTTACACGGCCAGTTATTTCTGGGTGTGGTGCTAAGTATCTGAGCCTGGATTTGATCCCCAGGTCATCCCAACACTAGAACTGGTGCTTTTACTCACTGAGCCCCTAAACAATTGGGGTTAAGTAACTTGCTCAAGGTTACACGGCCAGGTGTTTCTGGGTGGGTGCTAAGTGTCTGAGCCTGGATTCGATCCCAGGTCATCCCAACTCTGGGGCCGGTGCTCTTACTCGCTGTGCTACTTGGATGCCCCTTTCTATTCTTTCTTGATGCCTCACGGAGTCATTAGCTCAGTTTGAGGGACTACAAGTTTGTTCACTGCCCTTCTGGTCTGAGCTCTGCTAGCTGGGTCTGTTGACTTGTGTATAGTTGAGTTTTAATAGACTGTTGGTGGATTCAGTCACTGTTAGTCCACTGGGGGCATTCTACAGGTTCAGAGTAACTGAACTACTGGCTTCCCTTTGATCTTGATCTCCTGCCCTGGTTATTCCACTTCAGGTTAATAATTCAGCCCAAAAGTTAGAGCTGAATCACCATTCTGCTCCTGGGATTAGAACCACACAGGTAATTTCATGGAGCTTCTTCTGTGCTTAGTACTTAGCTGGGGCACCATTTGCTCTCTGTTGCTTCTTTCTGCCCCCCATCTGGGACTGAGAACGGGTTAATGTGTGACAAAACTGCTAAACGGAACCTGTTATTACTCCTAGTGCTAGTTCAGGGGTCCCATGGGCTCTCTTTCTGTCCCAGTGCTTCTTGTCTTGATGCCCTGTCTTAGCTCTTTTTCTATCCCTGGGTGCTATCCCTATCCCTGCCACCACTGACATCAAGCAATCCTGATCAGTCCAAACCCCAGTGTCAGCAGACCTCTCTGTATTTCCAAACTACCCTTAGGAAAAATGACTCATTGTGACTTTTTCTTGGCTTTCCCATTCAGACTTAAGTCTGGATCATTTTCTAGGTTATGGTGGAGGAGGTATGCTAGGAGCTAAGGCAAAAGTGTTTTCTCTCAGTCACCATCTTGTCTTCCTCCCTAGAGTTTCATTCATGAGGATTCTTCATCCCTTCTGGACTGTCTTCCCTTATAGCACATTAGTTGGTGGGAGAAGTTATTGTTGAAATATTCTCTTCCAACATCTGGGGTATGTGTCAGATTGTGAATATGTAACACAGGTGGCTTTGGAAGCAGACATCCTGATTCTCCTGTCTTATTTCTCTCTGGGCTGGAATTGGTTTGCTCATCTAAATGGTCAGGGATTCCCAGCAGAGTGCTCATATCACAACTACTCATTCTCAGGATCATGGGGGTCACTTTGATGAGAAACCAAAATGGCCGCTTCTGCCAGCCAAACAATAAATAAGCAATATGCAGTTGTCCCATGGTCACCAACTAATTCTTGGTATCAGGATTTCCCACCTTTTAAAGTCCTCATGTCAGCCATATGTAAAATCAGTGATAGAAATAGGAAACTTCAGCTATATTTACTTGAAGCTAGTGCCTTTTCTCTATGGGGATGTTTGCACAGTGTTTTTTCTTTGTTCCTGACCCTTTCAATCAATATCATTTTCCCATTCAGAAAAGAGGATCATCTTACACTTAACTTTCCTTTCCTTCAATATCACAAACTCTAGGAGGAAGTGGTCACTTCACCCTCAGGTTCCTATCAATTACATCATGACATTTATATCATATTTACATCCCAGTTCATGAAAATCAGATCCAGAAGAGAATTGATCAAGGAAGGGATAAGGGAGGAAACTTGGGAAAGAAAATAGGGGAAAGTGGACAGATCTGCCTTAGTTGGGGTTGGGCAGGAATGAACACAAAGCAGTAGGCTTCATGTTTGTGTTCTGAGGGTTAGGCTTCTTCTGATTTTCCACTAGCATCCCAGCCTCTGGCTTCAACCCTTCCCAATAGAGATTTGATGAAGTTCACCACTACAGAATGAGTCTGGTAAACCCTCTGGGAACTCTTAAAAAGATAATAAATCTGAAGACAGATGGATATGTTGGGCTTTGTCTTATGATGTGACTGATAGAAATGATGTGGCAAAGGGGCCAGTGAAATCAAAGTGGTGTGTGTGTGTGTGTGTGTGTGTGTGTGTCTGTCTGTCTGTGTGTGTTAGAAAGAGATTTGTCTGAGAGGGAGGCTGCCTAGTTCCATATCACTTGTGAATTACTACTAATCACTTGTTCCTCGTTGGGTAGCAGTGTTGAGCAGCATGACTAACTGGGCATCACAATCCAGTGTCTTAATTCTAGTGACATTTTCTCTGTGCAGATGATTATCAATTTTGTTTGTTTGGCCCTAAGCTCTCTGCCGACCTCCAGCCTCCTGTCTCTAACTCTCTCTTGGATGCCTCATACCGGATAACCTGTAGACATCTTAAACTCAACACACCTACAGCAGAACTCATTATCTTTCCCCCAAACCCTGCCCTTTTCATCATTTTCCTATTACTGTGGAGGGCGTAAGGATCCTTCCTGACTCCTCACTATCTCTCACCCACCATATCTGATCAGTTGCCAAGACCTGTCCATTTCACCTTTGCAACATCTCTCCAATACATCCCCTTCTCTCCACTGACACTGTCACTATCCTGATGCAAACCCTCATTACTTCACAGTTGGATTATTCTAACAGCTGCTGGTGGGTCTGCCTGCCTCAAGTATCTCCCCACTCCAATCCATTCTCCACTCAGTTGTCAAACCTCCTAAAATATAGGTCTATTCTATACTTTAACCTTCCTCACTCCTGTGCCCTTCCACTCTCTTAGTGGTTCTATGGATGTGTTGCTAAATGTTTAACAACCAGCTCTCCAAATCCCAAATGTACAAATGAAACCCTTTATTAACATTTTCTCCATCACTTTCTTAAGTCTAGAAAGATCAACAAAATAAGCCAAATCCTGATTTTGTAGCCTTCATTGATTTCTGAGTTGTAAATGTTCATCCTGAAAATTTAATAATCATCTCTTGTGAGCTGGTCTGGTCTAGCACACCTCTGAGTAGGTCCTTATTGCCTCCTAGATCAAATATAAGATGCTGTTTTACTTTTAAAGTTCTTCATAACCTGGATACTTCCTCACTTTTTCAATTTTCTTACAACTTATCTGCCCTCCCCCCAATCAGGTCCTCTATCTAGTGACATTGGCTTCCTCCATTTCCCCAAACAAGACTCTGTCTCCCAGAACTGATCATTTTCTGCGGCTGCTCCTCCTGCCTGGAATGTTCTCCCTCCTCATATCTGCTTCCTGGCTTCCTTCAGGTCCCAGCTAATACACCCCTTCTACAGGAAGCTATTCCCAATCCCATTAATTTTTCTGTACTCTCTTTGAGTTATCCCCAATTTATCCTGTCTGCATCTTGTTTGTATATAATTATTTACATGATATCTCCCCATTAGACAGTGAGCACCTTGAGAGCAGGGACTGATTTGTTTTTTTGTTGTTTTCTTTTTGCCTTTATTTACCCCCACTCCTCAGTGCAGTGCTTGCTTGGCAGAAGTAGGTACATAATAAATGCTTGTTTCCTTGACTTGATTTGCAAGCTGCCTCCTAGTTCTGACATTCTCTGTTCTAAGGCCTCCCAGCTCTGACATTCTGCATTCAGTGATTCTATAAAGAACCAAATGCAGGGCCACTTTGCATAGGAAAATAGCAAATGGGAAAGACAAACATCGGAAACTTAGTCAGTGACCCCATGGACCTCCCCTGGGAAGCAGAAATCCAAACCTTGCTCATGGAAAAACGATAAATGCAGCCGCAGTGTGCCTGAATGGCTCTGCCCCACAACCCGATGGCGGCTAAACGACGCTAATGACCCTTGGGGGCTGGGGGGCAATGTCTTCCCACTATTTTTAGATTTCTATCGGATGCTAAGGCATTCTTGGCTATTTTCGTATTGGTCTGGTAGGGTGTTTGACTTCCTGCAAAGTCACATGACTGAGGGGGGCTTGGACCTCCCTTCAAATCAGTGTAATGGGATTATCACAGAACCCCATGCCCTGCAAGAGGCTGAACAGGGGAGGGTGTGGGAAAGGGGCCCAGGAAGGCAATTGAGGACAACCTCAGTTAACCAAAAGATCACACAAAGTCAGAGATGGGAGGGGCCTTGGAACAGAAAATGTCAGAGCTGGGAGGGACCTTGGAACAGAAAATGTCAGAACCAGGAGGGGACTTAGAAGATGAGTCAGAAGATTGAACTATGTAGTAAAAAGTTTGCTACATCTGACATCAGAATCATATCTTTGCCACTCATTTCTTGAGGGACCTTACCTAAATCACTCAGCCTCAGTTTCTCTCTTTGTAAAATGAAGGTGCAGTGCCTGCTATTGCAATAATCAATGCCATTTGAAAAAGATTTTAAAGTTTATAAAGTTATTTACACCAATTATCTCATGTTAGCCTGGTTACACATTTGTGTTATTATCTTCAATTCACATAGGAGAAAATAGAGACTTAAGAAGGATTGCATGGTTTGATCAGAATGCCAGTAAATTTCAGAGGTGGGATTTGAACCCAGGTCTTCTAGACTTCATGATGTGCTGTCTGTCATGCCATGTTAGGTCCTAATTCATTCATTCCTTCATTCAGCCAACAATCAACAAGGATTTAATTACCTACCATAGTGTCAGGCACTATGCTATCAATACAAAGGCAAAAAAATATATCTTTCCTCAAGCAACTTATACCAGGGAGATAATGTGTGTTTGTAGGTACAAGTATGGGGTAGGTTTTTGGAGGATGGAGGACACCAGCAGCTGGGGAAAGGGCAGGGCAATGATCAGAAAAGGCTATATCATGGTCCACATATACGTTTAAGTCACGATCTTCTATCCTCAGTGTCTGTGATGAAAATGGGCACACATTTAGAAAAACCAGCACATTAAGAAAACCTATGTACTCAGGGTAAGTCTAAAATTGTACACTTTAGTACATTTTCTTTTTTTGTCTCAGGAACTGCCTCCATCAGTGCAGCCTTTTTGTTGATCAGATGTTTCTACTACTAAGCTGAGCTATCCACACTGGGCTTGACAATTACCTTATTAGGCATGACTGGTCAAGAGCACAGCCAAATTAATTGATCAGCTGAGTGACTTCTCAATTTCTTTGTTTACAATTTGCTCCTTTGCTCAGTTGGACTTACTCCACAACAGTAACTGTAGTATTTATCTTGCCAGCTTAAAACTTAATGGTGTTTATAGAAGAAGGAGGAAAAATCATAACTTAAAACACCCAATATTAGAGATGGATGGAGGAAAATATGAAACCAACTCACATAATTTTAAAAGTGAATGGATTAAACAACTCAACCAAATGAGAAAGAGTAACATATGGGATAAGAAAACAAAACCCTATAATCTTTTACCTACAAGGAACATTTGAAAAACAAAGACATTAACAAAATAAAACCTAGGGGATAAAAAATAAGTTATTATGCATCAAGTGAATTTAAAAAAGCAAAGTTGCCATCATCATATCCAACAAAGTGAAAACATATTCAAGATTAAAAGGAACAGACAAGAAAACTACTTTTTGCTGAAAGGAATGATAGATGAAAAACCGCTATCAGTAATAAACTTAAACACTCACATTTCTTTGGCATTTAAATTCACAAAGGAAACATCATCAGAAATGAAAAAAAAATCATCAGAAAATGATAATGACGAAACAACTGGGATGCAGCTACAAGAAGACAAAGGATATAACACAGAAGCGACTTCAATATCCCTCTCTCAATTCTGTATGTCTAGCAGAAAGATAAATGGAAAGAAAATATGGAACTAAACAAATTTCTGGAGAAACTAGAGTTAAAAGACTTGTGTCTTCTAATAAATGGGATGACAAAAGAATATACATACCGTGTTTCCCCGATAATAAGACCTATCCCGAAAATAAGCCCTCCCCTTACTGTGTAAGATTCCTCTAAAATAAGCCCTCCCCCGAAAATAAGCCCTATTGAGATTGCTACTGTAGTGAAGGTGATCCCCTACACTACACGCTACATTACGGTACCCTTTGTATCCCCCGCTCCCCCCCCCCCCCGGGTGAAACACACGCCACGCTCTGAGCTGCATCCAATCAGAGCTGCAGCAGTGAGCGCATCATCCTGTTCTTCCCCAGTGATTTGCTTGCTGGCGCCATTGAGAGCAGTGCCGTGGAGGAGAGCTGAGGCAGGACAACATAAAAACCCGGTATGTAAGCGGGAGTGAGGAGGCATGATGGAGGATAAAAAGGGCATGATGGAGGAAAAAAGAAGAACTCAGTGGGCATGATGGAGTGAAAAGAAGGACTGATGGTCATAATTTTATTATTCTGTCTGTTTTGACCCCCAGACATGAGTACAAAAAGGAAGAGCTATACTGTTGAGTATAAGAAAGCAATTGTAGAGGAGTCACATGTCATTGCTGTCAATGCTCATTTAAATAAGCCCTCCCCTGAAAATAAACCCTCTGGTGTTTTTCTGTCCAAAAAATATAATAAGACAGTGTCTTATTATCGGGGAAACACGGTATCTCTCAGTACCACATAGTGCCGATAATACAAACTGACCATGTATTAGGGCAGAGAGATATTGCAAATAAATGTAAAAAGATAGAAATAGTTAACACATCCTTTATGGTCCATGACACAATAAAAAAAATAGCAATTGGTTCAGGGAGCACAAACAAAAGATATAGACCCAAATGAAAACTTAACAATGAAATTCTAAATAACAAGTAGATAAAAGAACAAATTGTAGAAACAATTGATAATTATATAAAAGAAAATGATAATGATGAAACAATTGGGATGCAGCTAAAACAATCCTCAGGGGAAATCACATTCAAACAAACAAACAAACAGTAACAAAACAGAAAAAGGGAGAATTAATGAACCAAATGCATTTTAAAAATTAGAAAGCCAACAAATAAATCTAAAATAGCACAGAAGAGGAGATATTAAAAATTAGAAGAGAAATAGAAAAATTGGAAACAAAAGCAGAAATGATAAAACTAAAAGCTGTTTCTTTGAATATACTAATAAAAACTGATAAACCCTTAGCTAATCTGATTAAAAAGATAGAGCAGAATGTCATATCAATAAAATGGCAAATGAGCAAGGTGAAATCATAGCAAAACCAGAAGAAATAAAATGAACAATAAAAAAATATGTATAATTATATGCAGACAAGATTGCAAACACAAAAGAAATAGAGGAATACCATCCAAAACATAAAATACTCAGTCTATTGAAAGACCAGACTGAGATACCCAGACTCAGAGAAGGAAATAGGTCTAGGTATAATCGTATACCAAAGAAAAAACTCCTGGTCCTAATGGATTCACAGGAGAATCTATACAACCTTTATAGAAGTTTTACAGTTATTAATGTCACTTTACAAATTATTTTCAAAATTCAGAAAGAGAGCACCCTACAAGAATCCTTTTTATGGGATAAATATAGTCTTAATACCTAAACCAGATAAAGAAAACTATAGGCCAATATCATTAGTGAACATTGATTCAAATATTTTAAACAAAATCTCACCATACAGCAATTTTTCCAGGAAATCATTTATTATGATCAAGGAGGATTTATACCAGGGAAGCAAAGATGGCTCAACATTGGAAAACAGTTGACTTAATCATATTAAAAAACCAAAGTGTGTGATAATCTCAATAAAGGAGGGAAAAAATCTTTTAAAAAGTACAACACTCTTTTATGCTAAAACTCCTACAAAAGATAGGCATAGAGGAACTTTAAAAATATCATAAAAGCATTTATCTTAAACCAAAAGCAAGTATCATATTCAATGGGGATCCATTAGAATCTTTTCCTCATAAATATAAGAGTGAAGCAAGGGTGCTCACTCTCTCCACTATTATTTGATATAGTTCTGGAAAGGTAACAATAGCAATAATAATGAGAGCCAACATTCATAAAGCACTTACTATGTGCCAAGCACTTAACAATTATTATCTCATTTGATCATAGCAACAACCCCATCTGATAGGTGCTATTATTATCCCTATTTTACACTTGAGAAAACTGAGGAAAATAGAAGTGACATGTCTTGCCTAGGTTCCCACAGATGGTAAATGTTTGAGGCTGGATCTGAACTCAAATCTTCCTGACTTCAGGTCATTGCTCTATCCATGGAACCATCTATCTACCAATGAGAAAGTAGAAAGAAATTAAAAGCATAAAGATAAATAAATAAGAGATTAAAATTATTTCTATTTGCTGACAACATAATAGTTTGCTTGGAAAATCCTAGGGAATAAGCAAAGACACTCATTGAGACAATCAATAGCTTCAGCACAGCTACAGACAACAAAATAAATCCTCAGAAGTCAACAGTGTTTCTATGTAATAATAGCAAAACTTGAGAAGCAATAATAGAAAGGAAAAATCTTATTCTGAATAACTACAAAATACACCAAATATCTGGGGATCAACCTCCCAAAGCACACAAAAGACATAAATTCAATTACAAAGTGTTCCTTAAAGAATTAAAGAACAACTGAAATATCTGAAGAAATATTCAGTGTTCATGGCTAAGCCGTGCCAATATAAAAAAATGACAGTACTACCAAAATTAATTTATACTTTTAATGTTATGCCAATCAAATTAAGAAGATACTTCTTTGTAGTACTTGATAAAATAATAACAAAATTCATTTGGAAAAACAAAGGATCTAGACTATCAAGGTAAATGATGGAAAGAAGTAGGCATAAAGGGTACTTTAAAGTATATTATATATTATATATAATATACTTCAAATTATATTATAAAACATCAGTCATCAAAACCATCTGGTATTGGTTAAAAAATAGAGAGATTAATGGAACAGTAGACAGGGAAAAATCAGGAACAATAGAACTCAATGTTCGAATAAGTGGAAAACATAAATTATCTAGGAAAAAGCTCCTTATTTGATAAAAACTACCAGGAAATCTAGAGAGCAGTGTTGCAGAAATTAAGCTTAGAAAACATTTTACAACAAATTCTATAATACATTCCAAATGGGTATATGATCTTTTTACAATTTTTTTTTTTGCTTTTTGGAGGGCAATTGGGGTTAAGTGACTTGCCCAAGGTCACATGGCTATTTTTTTTTTTTGTGTTATCTGAGTATCTGAGGCTGGATTTGAAGTCAGGTCCTCCTGACTCCAGGACCGGTGCTCTATTCATTGCACCACATAGCCGCCCCATACAATCTAAATATTATAGATCATAGCATAAAAAATTAAAAGAGAAGCAGATTATTTACCTTTTATAGCTATGGGTAGGAGATGTATTATTAACCAAACAAGAAATAGATGCAATTAAAAAAAAGATAAAATAGATAACTTTGATTACTTTAAATTGAAAAACTTTAGTGCAGAGAAAACTAATCCAGGTAGGATGAGAAGGGAAGTGGTCAAATGGGGGGAAAATCTTTATATCAATTTTCTCTGATAAGGACTGGATATTCAAGATACATAAATAAATATAGATTTCTATCTCTCAATATATCTATCATTATATATATATCAATAAAGATGTATTAAGTACCTATTAGGTGCCAAACACTGTACTAAGTTCTAGAGATTTGAAAAGAGGCAAAAGACAGTCCCTGTCTTCAAGTAGTTTACAATCTAATGAGGGAGACAACATGTAAACAAATATATACAAAGCAAGTTACAAACAGGATCAACAGGAAATAATTATCAGAAAAAAGTCACTAGAATTAAGAAGAGATGGTAAAAGATTAATAATTATATTAATAAGTATACATAATACCAATAGCCATTCCCCAATAGGTAAGTTGTCAAAGGATGTGAACAAACAGTTCTCATATGAATTGCAATGTATTTATACATAAGAAAAATGCTCCAAATCACTAATAATAAAATAAATGCAAATCAAAATAACCCTGAGTTTTTACCTCACACTCTGAAAAATCAGAAAAAATTGCTAAAAAACAAAATAACAGCAGTCAAGGCTGGAGAGGTTATGAAATGATAGGCACACTAATACATTGTTGGGGGAGTTGTGAAACAGTACAACCATTTTCTAAAGCAATTTGGAATTATGCAAAGAAAGTGACTAAAATGTCCATACTCTTTGAACCAGAAATTATATTACTAGGTTTATATCCCAAAGGGACCATCAATAAGAAGAAAGTTCCCATATCCTTGACAACATTTCTAGCATCACTTTCTGTGATAGCTAAGAATTAGAAATACAGTAGATGCCCACCAACTGGGGAATGGCTAAACAAATTGTGGTACCTGAATGTAATGAATTATTTATGTGCTGTTAGAAATGATGTGTATAATGAATACAGAGAAGCATAAATATTCATAGAAAGATATTTGTTTATATGAACTGATGCAGAGTCAAGGAAACAGAGCCAAGGAAACAATATACACAGTAACTATAACAATGTAAACAGAAACAACAACAACAAAAAATCAAAATAAAACTACAGCATGACAAAGATCCAGCAGGAACTGGATGAAGAGAAATGAGAGGACACCTCCTGCTTACCCCTTTGTTGAGGTAGGAGGTCCATAGGTGTTACATGCTACACATATCTTCGGACTTTTTCAATGCATTGATCAGTTGTGCTTATTTTTTTCCTCTCTAAAAAAATACTATTTGCTTATATGAGATGGCCTTCTTGGAGAGGGAGAGGGAAAGAAACTGGGTATAAATATGATGATGTAAAAAACAGAAGATATCAATAAAAACTTGTTTTAAAAAGATGAATTCCATTTTGAATGTGTTAAGTTTATGATTTCTTTGGGACATCTGGTTTGAAATGTCTAATTGTCAGTTGATGACATGGGACTGGAGCTCAAGAGAGTAGGGCTGAATATAGAGATCTGGGTATCATTTGTATAGAGATGATATAATTCAAGGCACTATTCTGTAGTCACATTATAATTTTCTGCCCCAAGGTCCTAAAGTGCTTTTTGGCACAAAAATTTTGGGGTGGAAGATGAGAAAAATCCATGGTATCATGATAAGAAATGGTCTTATCCAGGTTACATATGAAAAGAACTGTGGGCAGAAGACCTAGATCCAAGTTCAGATCTTGGGCAAGTCACTTGACCCTGTTGGTTTCAGTTTCCTCATCTGTAAAATGAGCTGGAGAAGGAAATGGCAAGCCACTCCAGTGTCTTTGTCAAGAAAACCTCCAAATGGTGCCACTAAGAGTCAGACAGTACAGAAACAACTCAGCAACAATAAATTCAGTAACCACAAGACTCAGGACAGGCTGATTTTTGCCTCAGTTTCCTTATTGGTAAAATGAGATAAAAATACTGTCCTCACTCTGTCCACCTCATGAGTTGATGGTGATTCCTGGCCCAAGATCACAGAGGAAGTAAGTGTCAGACCCAGGGGTCCAAGAAAGCTGCTCTGACTCCAAACTCCTCTGTTCTTTATACTGTACCCCCATTGCCTCTCAGAACAAAAATCTGCATTAGTGGTGGGGGACCACATGGCTCATGGGTATGACAGAGTGTTTTTGTGTAGGCTGGTGTTAAACACTCCTTGGATCATTCACTATGTAAACATTAAATAATCTAATTTGGAAACAATGTTCTCCCGAGGTCCCTCTGTGCCACCTGGGCCGTGTTCCAGGGTCCTGGATTAAGATATTAACGTATTAGTGACATATCAAAAGCCCAGATCCACAGGCTGCCTGCTCCCTGATGGACTATTTGCTGGTCTAGCCCATATGAACACATTTTAATTGGAGTTTTTAAGGAGCTGCACCACCCTGTGTGATGGCAATTGATGGCCTGTGTAGCTTCTAGCAGCTGGTGGGATCCTTCTCTCAGGATAACAAGAAAACCTTGTATTTCAATGGCCTCATGCCAGGTTGCTTCATGGCCCTTGACAGACATGATCTCATCCATCTTCATGGAATCCCTGTGAGGTAGGTGGGTGGTCAGCCAGCACCTGGGACAGATCCCCACTGGACAGATGGAGGGAAATGACAATGAGGAGTTACTTTTAAATATGGGCCATGCCATCTTGGTCACCTGACTTTTTCTGTAGGGTTCTATGTGAGAACTGTCCAAAAATTGAATGGAAGGTAGTGAGCTGGCAGTGCTGAAACAATGGCTAGATGTCTACTTGTTGGGACTTCTTGGAGGTTTTGAGGTCCCTTCCATCTTGGAGGTTTTGAGGTCCCTTCCATCTTAGAGGTTTCGAGGTCCCCTCCATCTTGGAGGTTTCGAGGTCCCCTCCATCTTGGAGTTTTTGAGCTCCCTTCCATCTTGGAGGTTTCGAGGTCCCCTCCATCTTGGAGTTTTTGAGCTCCCTTCCATCTTGGAGGTTTCGAGGTCCTTTCCATCTTGGATTCCACCACTGAATCCATCTGAGATTCCAGACATCTGCAATCCTTCATGGTGCCATTTTTGCTCTTTGGTTTAATGGAGACAAACCTGGGCTAAGAATCATAGAATCCCAGATTTACCATAGAATCCCATAATCCCAGATGTTGGTTGGAGAGGGGGTGAGGGACCTCACTGATATTTTCAAATATCTGAAAAGGTCTCTCCTGGGAGAGAGATCAGACACTGCCAGCACCACCTACCACCATCTTTCTTCAGACCTGGACAGAGAGAGCCCTGGACCCTGAACCCAAGAGTCTGGGGAGCAGTCAGGCTTCCAGTCCAAGGCCCTCTGCCATCCTCCTGGAAAGCAGATCCCATGGCGATGCAGCCTGGGCTCTGCTCCTGCAGCCACAGCTACTGAAGCCCCAGAGAGGAAAGCTCTCAACATGGAAGTCGAACGGTTCAACCTCAGATCCTAAGTGGAAGTAACAGCAAAGAAGAGTCCCGTCTGCTGTGCTGCTGCATCCTGCGACCAGGAGATCTTTCCACTTGATATGGCCTGAAACCTTCCCCAGGTTCTGTCTCCCTCTCAGGCTGTGAGCTCCCTATCTGCATCCTCAGCCCTTAGCATGGAGCTTTGCAAACACTAAGTGCTAAATAAATGCTTAATTTATTGCACTTAACGAATGCTTCATTCATTCACCGGAGATATCCAGGTGGAGTTAGGGTGGCCGCTTGTCAGGGATGTTGAAAACCAGCTCTCCTTCAGGTCTGAGGTGCCCTCGATGTTCTCTGAGGGCCCCTCCCTTTCTCATTCCATGGGCTTCCTTCTCCTCTCACTACAGACCCCTGGATGCAGGCCCTTGGTCCCCCTCAGATGGATTATCATGTTAGCCTCCTCCCAGCTCTCCCTGCTGCCACACTTTCCAGTCCCCAATCCATTCTCTCACAGCCGCCAATGAGATCTTCCTAAAGCCCAGATCCGACCGTGTTACTGCCCTAATTGAGAAGTTTCAGTGGCTTCTTATTGCCTCTAGGATCAAATAAATACAAACTCCACTTTCAAGGGGTTTTCTCTTTTTACCTCTACTGTTAGGATGGGGGGAGACTTATGCCCATTTTGCAGATGAAGAAACTGAGAGGTTCTCCCATAGTCACATAGCTCAGAACTGTTGGATCTGGGATATGGACCTGTGCCTGTTGAGTTCAGTCCAATACTCGTATCTACTGCACTGAGCCGATTGTCCTGAACTAATAATAATAGATGCTCAGCCGTAGCTGGAGTAGAAGCAGGGGCTTTCAAGAAGGGGGCCATCCAGATGCCCAGACTCCTACATGGAGGGTGCTGTTTCCTGGGCTCTAGGGTAAACCCATCCCCAAAGCTAGTATCAGAGGTGGGTGCTGAGGATTTTTCCATATCACCCTTCCCCTTTTCACCCTCTTTCCCACCCCCCAACTCAATTCAACTCATGTTGACTTCAGGACTTAGAGAGACCATGAACAATTATAAGATCATAGATCTAGGATTGGAAGTGGCCTCTATTGGGTTACAGAGAAGGAAACTGAGGACCAAGGAAGGTAGAAAGGTTTGCATAGGGTCACAAAGTTAATGATCATTAGAAATAGGATTCAAACTCTAGTCCTGGGATTTTAGAGCTAGTGCTGTTTTCCTCAATGTACTAGGCTGCCTCCTGTTCAAACCCAGACAGAAGGAAGAAAATGCAACGCCATTGGAATTACAGACCTACAGTTCTCACCATCAGAGAAGTGGAAGGTTGGAAGGGACATTAGTGGAGGACATTTGGCTTGACCCATGCCCAAAAGGAGCCCCTGCTACAGCATCCCTGACCTGTTATTGTCCAGTCCCTGATTGAGGACCTCTGAGGATGGAGAGCTCACCACTTCCCAACACAGCTCGTGCCACCATTGCACTGTGGTGCTGCCATGATTATCCTGTCAAATAGGCTTCTCTGAAATATTCACCTTGTTGGCTCATTTACAAAAGGGGAAACTGGGAGCATGGGAGTTGGGGGAGTGGGCACAACTCACCAAGGTCACACAGTTAACAAGAATCAGGGGCAGAGCCTGGATCCCAGCTTGGTCTGACACCAAACATCTCTTTCAGGGAGAAGGTAGAGGAGAAAACCTTCCTTCCCAGGCCTGGGCCTGCTCTCAACCTTCCTCTGTGTAAAGCCTGAAGTCCTTCACATTTCTCTTTTTTTCCAGGAGGAGGAGGTTGGGGGGGGGGGACTGTTGCTGGGGATCCTCCACAGACCCTCTAATTAGCTTACTCAATCCAGGTGTCTCTGATTAGCTTTTAAAATAAGCAAAAAGAACATTCCAGAAAGAAGGTGCTTCGGTGATGGCAGGCAGGGATGGGGGGCCCAAGTCTGGCCCCCTGGCCCAGCCTGAGGGTTGCCATGGGAACGGCCAGGCAAATCTCAGGCAGCTTGGCATAAATATTTATGACTGATGCTGAGATCCCTGGGCCCCTCCAGAAACCCATTTGCGCTCCTAAGTGATCTAATTGAGGGCTGCCATTGTCGGCCTCCCCCAAACATCCCTGCCCCCTCTCACTTCTATTCAGTTACCAGGCTTGGGTTTAACATTTCCAAGTGGCTGGTTCAGAGCCCTTGTCCACAACAAAAGCATGCTGGGGATAGTCTCACTGTGGGCCAGCACGCGATGGGGAGGGGGAGCCAGAGCAGGCCGTTGCCTGATCTCAAGGGCCTCCCTCCTCATCGCTAGTGCTAAAGAGGCGCCCGTCCTGAATAGAGGGGGGCCACAGGGACTCTCCCACCGGCCCCCAACCCAGCCTGGTGTAATTTCCCCCTGAATAGGGGGGTGCTTCACTATGAAAAGGGGGTTGCCACATGGGCCAGGCAGGAATAAAGGCGGGAGGCCCTCTCCACCAACCAGACGGCCCCCACCCCCCCCAGCCTGGCCCGCAGCACTCCACTTGATGAGAATCTGAGTGGCTGGGCACAATGGGTGGGGGGAGAAAACTGGAGACCTGAGAGCGGACATAGACTCCAAAGGGGGGCCGGGGGCTCGGTCAAGTGATTGGCCCACCCTGAGCTGGAGGGCAGGCGGGAGGGAGATGCTCCGAGGCTGGGGTGCTCAAGTGTCTGAGAACAGCCTTTCAGTCGGGGCTCCTTCCTGGACCCCCGCCCCCACCCCTCCTCACTGTCCACACTTAGATTTTCCCCTGCCTCAGACAGCAGCCCCGATGATTTAATCAAGTACAATTCAAAACACCGATTGCAAGTGCCTACTGTGTGCGAAGCACTGTGCTGGGTCCTGGGGACACAGGGTCCCTTCTCCCTCTGCTCCACCGTCTGTCGCCCCCTTAGCCTGGCTAAGTGCAGGGAACAGGCTCTGAGGAGACGTACGGGATGGTTTCGACCCTCCTATGGAATGAGCCCCAGAGCAGCGGGAGTGAAGTTGGGCAGGGGGCTGCATTTCCCAAGCCAGGGATAACTGATATCTGCTATGTGTCTGAGGTGGGAGCACCACGTCCCCACTCCCCCACCCACGTGGACCATGAGGACCGTGGGGACCATGGGGACTGTGGGGACTGTGGGGACCGTGGGGACTGTGGGGACCGTGGGGACTGTGGGGACCAGGGGGACTGTGGGGACTGTAAGGGCCATGGGGACTGTGGGGACCGTGGGGACTGTAAGGGCCATGAGGACCGTGGGGACCATGGGGACCGTGGGGACTGTGGGAACTGTGGGGACCATGGGGACCGTGGGGACTGTGGGAACTGTGGGGACCGTGGGGACCATGGGGACCATGGGGATTGTGAGAACATGGGGACCATGGGGACCATGGGGACCGTGGGGACTGTGGGGACTGTGGGGATGGTAAGGAATGTGGGGACCAGGGGGACTGTGGGGACTGTAAGGGCCATGGGGAGCGTGGGGCCCACAGGGAGGAGAGGCTCAGATGCCATCGCATCAGACAGCATGAGCAGGCCCTCCTGCCTCAGAGGTGCTGTCCTTCAGGACCCTGATTTCAGAGAGGAAAGCAACAACAAGCTAATTAATGACACGCTATCAGTCTGTGTTTCTAGAGGGTTTGACATTTGCCAAGTACTTCCCATAGATTATCTCATTTGATCCCTCCAACAACCCTGGAGGTGGGTACTGTTACTATCATTTTACAGATGGGGAAACTGAAGCAGGGGGTTAAGTGACTGCTTCAAGGTCACACAGCTAGTGACTATCTACAGGAGCATTTGAACCCAAGTTAAATCATTCCATTTTCACCAGTGCTAACTGAACCCCCTATGGGTTGTACCCTGGCTGTGGGCCAGTGGGCTGGATAGTGCTCAGGACTAAAGAAATTTCCTCCCTTTCTTTAGGAACAACTCCATTCCATTCTACAGCATTATTTAAACATCTGATGTATACAAGACTTGATGCCTGGTGCTGGGAAATCAGAATTATAGAGGTACATAGCCACTGATATGAGGGAACTCATGGTAGAGTTAGGGTTGGGGAGCAAGGAGGGAGCTCAGGCATAAGGAAATGGGAGACATCAGTCAGTCAACAAGCACTGATGAAGTACTTGCTGTATGCCAGAAGTACCAGGCCTAGAGTCAGGAAAACCTGAGTTCAAATCTGGCCTCAGACACTTACCAGTTGTGTGACCCTGGGCGAGTCATTTAACCCTGTTGACCTCGGTTTCCTCATCAGTAGAATGAACTGGAGAAGGAAATGGTAAACCACTCTGGTATCTCTACCAAGAAAACCCCAAATGAGACCACAGAGGGGTGGACACAGCTGAACAACAGTATACCATGAAATATGGTCATCTCTGAGGATAGGGAAAAGCCTGAACATAGTCCCTGCCTTCTGAGGACCTCTCTAGCTCAGGATGGCAGAGAACAGGGAATGATGGGGGCAGACCCATGCTCCAGGAGCATGGAGGAGCGAGGGGGGATGCCCTGTGTCTGGGGGATTCTCCCAAACTTTTCTCTTTCACAGTCTCCCCACCTTAGCCCAGTCACTGTGATCACTCCTCACCACCTGCCTCCCCCACTCCCCTCTTGTCTCCTGAATGTCCATAGTTCTGCCATCTGTTACTCATTAGGGACTTGGCTAGGATCCTGTCCCAGAAGCTCCTGGGTCCATCTCATCATGGCAGGGAAGCATTGTCTTTCCTTCATCACACTCTGGGCTCCAGCTACACCCCTGCTCATGTCCTTCACTTCTCTGTCCTTCCACAGTGCCTAAGCTGGGGTCCTCCTCCCAGGCCCAGTGTGTATGTGTGTGTCTGTGTGTGTGTATGCTCTCACACATGTGTGCACTGGAACACACAGGGCTCTCTGTAGTTCACAGACAACTTGCACATACAATTTATAGCTTATGAATTTGCTGTTCATCTTTTCACTGGTTCCTCTCCACAGTCCTGAGTTATCAGGACAGGGATTCTTACCTCCCTTTTACAGATGAAAAGCCTTCCACACAGTGAATTGGTAGCCCGGAATCCGGTACCTCCAGGCCGATTGTTCAGCAGTCCTCCAGTTACACGTGAAAGGAACAGAACACTGGGCCTGGAGAAAAGAAGACCTAAGTTCAAATTTGACCACAGACACTTACTAGCTGTGTGATCCTGGGAACATCACTTAACCTTAATATCCTAAACTGGGAAATGGGAATGATAACAACATCTACCTCCCAGGGCTATTGTGTGGATCAAATTAGATCAGATTTGCAAAGCGCTCAGCCAATGCCTGGCACACAGTGTCTAACGAATGCTTGTTCCCTTCCTCCCTCTCCATTTCTGTTCCTGCCTTCTCTCTATTGAAATTAGGTCTCTGCTGCTGTTTTTCTTGGAACTTGCCTCACTGACTGAGGCCTGAGACAAGCTCAAAGAGAGGCTCCTCCAACAAGGTATCTCTCATTCATTCCTTCACGTCTTACAATATCCTGCCACCTCCGGGGTTCCTCGCAATGGAACATCCCTCTGCTGCTGCTTCCATTGGGGACCTCCTCCCGAAGCCGCCATTTTGTAAAGGGAGGTGCTTAGCCCTGGAGGGCAGAACCAAAGGTCATGAGGGAAAGCTAAGTGAGGGAGAAAGAAAATAATGAAATGGATAGAAGATAGAGAGATAGAAAGATAGAGATAGATAGATAGATACATACATACATAGATACATGAATAGATAGATGGATGAATGAACAGATAGATAGACATAGTTGGATGAACAGATGGATAGATAGATGAATAAATAAAGGGAGGAAGGAAGGAAGAAAGGAGTAAATAAATAAATAGAATGCTAGTGTCCAAAGGTTAAATGGAGCTTCCTGGGCAGGGAGTGAGCTCCCCATCATTAGAGATCTTTAAGAAAAAGGTTGGATGGCCACATGGAGGGAATGTTACAGAGGAGCTTCATGCTTTGATACAAGTTTGATGCTATTTGCTTTTGGAAGAAGTATTGGTTTAATGAGAATGCCTACCCTTCTCCTCATACGTCCCAAAGTGGAATGGCTACTTTGGGAGATGGTGGGCTTTCCTTTCTTGGGATCTTCAAACAGAGGCTGGACAATCCCTAATCAGGTATGTTATGTTAGGGATTTCTTTTTGTGTATGTGTTTGAACCAGGTGACCATTGAAGTGCTTTACAAAGCTCAGATTTTGTGATTCTCATCCTTTCTTTCCTTCCTTCCTTTTTCCTTCCCTGCTTCCCTTTTTTCCTCTGTCCCCTTTTTCTTCTTCCTTCCCTCCTTTCCTCCCTCTCTCCCTTTCTCCCTCACTTCTTCCCTTACTCTTTTCTTCCTACCTTCCTTCCTTCTTTCTTCTCTCCCTCCCTTCCTCCTTCCATCCCTCCCATGCTTGCTGGGTTATACTTTCTCTGACACCATGAAGTCTCCTCACTCTTTTCACTCCTTGCAGGAATGTCTCTTGGCTCCTGTAGAGAGTGACCTGAGGTCACAAACAACCGCTGAGAAGGGGTGTGAGGGAAAGAGGACATATTTCAATCTTCTTCCCAGGAGCTGGAGAATGACAGAGGGAATCTTCCTTGGGTCAGCATCTAGATGTCTGACAAGACAAGACAGATGCAAGTGGAGGGTTGCAATCAGCAGGGTGTCAGGGATGTGGGGATAGACTCTGTTAGTCCATGTAACTGACAGGCCCCCTGGGTGCCTGAGGGGAAAGAAGAAGGTCCAACTGGGCCTGGGGTAACCACTGATATCGCTTCCCATCTACATTGTCTATGTCGTGTATATGGCTAGCTATTTACTTGTTGCCTCCCCAGTTAGACCCTGAGCTACTTCAGGGCAGGGATTATTTGCCTTTTTTAATGTATGCCCCAGCTTAGTACAGTGTCTGGTACATAGTAGGAACTTTCTAAACGTTTGTTGAATGCCAACCAGGACTTGCTTTTTTTTTTCTTTGCCCTTACATTCTGCTTTTATGCAATTAATGCATATGTAGACACAAAAGCTTTTCCACCTGTCAAAATTTTCTTTATCCTTCAAGTTTTAGTTCAAAGGTCATCTCCTCCAGGAAACCTTCCCTGATTTCCCTTCTTCTCTTGTCTCTGAATCCCAAAATTATTTTCTTTAGACAATGCATTTGGATCCTTTTCACCTTTTCGCACCCCTAGTTTCTAACACTTAAGAAGAATGTGGATACAGTAGAGAGTGAGTGTCCAGAGGAGGGCATATGAGCTGATGAAAGGCCTTGAATCCATGCCTAATGAGTATTGGTTGAAGGAGCTGGACATGTTAAGCCTAGAGAAGACTGAAGTGGGAGGAGGGAACATGAGAGCTTTCTTTGAGTATCTGAAGGGTTTTCATATGGAAAGGGGATTAGTCTTGCTCTGCCTGACCCCAGAGGGCAGAACCCAGAGCAAAGAGGGGAAGCAGTGAAAAGGTGGGTTTACACTAGATGTCAGGAAAACCTTACTATTAGGACTGTCCCAAAGTGGAGTTATGTGCCTCCAGAGGGTCTGGGTTCCCTCTCCTTAGAATAATCTAAGAAATCAGATATTTTGTAGTAAGGATTTCTTTGGTGTATGGGTTGGGCTGGTGGCTACTGAGGTCTCAAATTCTGTCACTCTGAAATCCAGAAGATACAAAGAAAAAAATAGCTCCAAGGAGAAAAATTATGGAACTATGAGAAGAGACAATATGGTTACACAGGGAGCTCATCAACTAACTTAGTTTTTTTTTATTAAAGCAATTGGGGTTAAGTAACTTGCTCAAGGTTAAACCACCAGTTATTATTTCTGGGTGTGGTGCTGAGTATCTGAGCCCAGATTTGATCCAGGTCATTCCAACACTGGAGCTGGTGCTCTTACTCACTGAGCCACCTGGCCGCCCCCTTAGGTTTTTAAAAGATATTTATAATGAATGAAAGCTAGGACATGTCATAGAGGATTGATATAAAAACATGCTTTGCTACTTAAAGATGATCACAAATATTTATGTTCAAAATGAGCTGAGGCTGGTAAAGAAAGCTGAGATCCAGGAAACTTATTTTTTCTTTTAAACTATATTAGAGGAAAGAGAAGTATCAAGAAAGGAATAGGATCACTTCTTGGGATGATCACTGACAACAGGATGAAGGAAGAAGTATACGATACTTATTTCATTTCTGTTTAATATGCCAAGGAGCACACCTTTCAGACTGTGTTGTTCATCCTTCGTTATTGAAGAAGACCAATGACATCATAAGGGTGATGTCTTGACTTGTGCACAAATTGGATTGAAGTGAGGCAGAGCTGTGCAAAGTCATCAGTCTCACTCTATCTTCCTGAGTAACTGAGGTCCAGTTGGAAGATAAAAGTTAAGATGACTGGTGATGGAAAGCACAAAACAAAAATTGCTAATATAGATATATTTGCATAGTGCTTAGCACAGTTATTGGCAGATAGTAGGTAATTAAGAAATGTAATTTATAATAATAAAATAATACTATAATAAAATAACAATAAAATAATTTCTCTTCTCCTCTTGGCCAGATAAATAATATCCTTAGGTCCAGAAATAACTGGTGGCTATAATTCCTGTGTGCCTGTTGGATTGTGAAGAATGTCCAAACAAGGGAAAAGTGGTCCAGTTTTCAAAGAGCTAATAGAGAGTAATCATCAGAGTAAGCTTGATTTTTTTTTTCTGGGGGAATTCTAGTAAGGACTGTTAAATAGATGATTGGATAATACAACAACAGTGAGAATAGAAACTTTATAGAGAGTTTTAAGGTTTATGAAGTATTTTCTATGGATGATATTACCTGATCATCTATGGAGGAAATCTAGAAAAAGATTTCAAAGAGTCATCCTCAGCTTCATCAGGACTAGCCTTCTTTTCTTTTTGACTGGATTGCAAACTCAATGGAATCAAGGAGATGCTGTCCATATAGATTTATCTAGATTTTAGTCAAGCATTTGATAAGACATCTTATGCTATTCTTTTGAAGGAGATGGAGGCATAGGCTTGATTTCTGCATTAGGAACTACTTAGATGATTGAAGATCAAGAGAAATTGTTAGTGACTTTATGACAACTTGTCTTGGGGTTTTCGGGGGACTAGCCCAGAGATCTGTGCTTGTCCCTGCCATTTTTTTACATTTTAGTCAATGAATATGATAAAGACTTATCTGTCTATGAGGGTTTGGAGGGTCAAGTGAAAACAAAAGGAAGATTGTGCCTACTTCCTCAGGATATTCTTTGCACCCAACACTTCATATCCTGACTCCAGGAATTTTCTCTGGCTGTGTCCCCTGCCTGGAATGCCCTCCCTCCTCTTCTCTGCCTCCCAGCTTCCTTCAAGTCTCAGCTAAAATCCCACATTCTGCAAGAAGACTTTCCCAGTCCCCCTTAAACTTCCCTCTGAGATTAACCCCAATTTATTCTGTCTATATCTTGTGTGTACATAGTAGTATATACCAGGGTGTTGTGACCACTAAGCCTATATAGAATGTCTGCTGTGCAGTCCAGCATAGTGGTTGGTTGATGGCAGCAGGCTAAGACAGACTGTCCTCTGACTTTGTCATCAATGCTGAGCTGGGTGAGGAGATTGTTTTTCAACAGCCATATTAAGTTCAAACCATCTCTCTACTGGATGTTTCAGTAAACTGCAGTCTCAATATCAGTCAGGAGAATGATTTGGCAGTCAAAAATGCAAAAGTAATGAGTTCTTGAGCTCCATTAAGAGGATGAACTTTAAACATCCCTGGGCACCTTTCTATTCTCTGCCTCAATTGTACAACATCTGGGACACTGGGTCCCATTTTGATGGCCCCAGTGAAGGAAGGTCTGTGATAAGTTGGAAGGCAGAGGAAGGCAGCTGGGATGGTGAAGAGCCATGAGTCTGTATCCATGAGGATAAGCTGGAGGAACTGGGGGAATTTAGGGTGGAGAAGGAAAGATTCAGGGAGGAAATGAGAGCTATTTCCAAATATTTGCAGGGACTTCATGGGGATTGAATCTGTTCTGTGTGGTCTCAGGGAATAGATCTAGGAGCATTGTCTAGAGGTGGAAAAGAGGAAATCTTAGGCTTGATGGACTTCCCCAGGAAGTGGTAGATTCACCCTCCCTTGGACATTTTCTCATCCATCCTCCTCCCCTCTTTTTTTAACCCAGGAGTAAACTGAGACCTAGGAAGATTGAAGGTCATCCAACTAGTGTGAACACTCCTCGTTCTTTGCTCATGGTTCCTGGTTTAGGACTGGGGACACAGTAAAGAATCAAGACTGGGCTGATTGAACCCAAATGCCTGAGATGTCTAACTTAATGGAAACCTATGAATGCAGCCAACTCTTTCCTGGGGAAGTTTTCCTTTCCCTTGTGGGATTGCTCCAACGAAGCCTTAAGAGGGGCCAGGAAAAAAGGCCCTTGCTCCTCCTCCCCTGGCCTGGACTGATCAAGGCACCCAGCACACAGATGTCCAAGGGGGGAGGATGGAGCTAAAGAGCCTCCCAACCCGCTCTGGCTGACGCCAGGGGTTTGGAATGGCACCGAGCCCTGCCCCAATCTGGAGACTCCAAGACTCCAGAGGTTTGCCCGCGTCCACTTTGGGGTTTGAGAGCAGCAGAAGGGCAGACAAAGGAGAAGATCTGGACCATTTTCCTTGGGGCTATAAATGCCACTCCTCTATTTTTTCAACTTTCTCTTAGAGTCTATGAGATGTCTTAGCTGAAAAAGAAGCATAGAATGCAGTCCATCAGAGCTGAAAGTAGCCTTAGAACTTAGAACACAGGAAAAAAAAAAAACTAAGGACACAGAATGTTAGATCAAAAAGGGGCCATTTGGGATGGAGCAGTGGGCATGCTAAGAGAAGATTCATGCTGAAGGAACCAAGCAGTTCTGTTGGGGTTTGGTCCATCCCTCCCCCATCCTTTCATTAATGGAATGGAAGAACACTGTAGTGCACATATACATAACCAACCAAGCAGGACTGTTGGGAGAGTCAGAGTCAGAAAGGACAATTGGGGCTTCCAGAGTAAAGGTGGATATTCAGTCAATTGGGCAATGGGATGGTACTACCCATAAAGAGATGAAGAACTTCTGAGAAACAAGTCAGCTAATCAGAATTTACTAAGTACTTGACTATGTGCTTGGGGTCCCCTAGGGCTTTATTCTGGTACTTCTCTTCTCACTTTATCCCAATTTTCTTGGTGATCTCATCAGCTTCTATGGTTTCAATGATGGCCTCCATATTGGTGATTCTCAAGTCTTCTTATCCAGCACTAACCTTTCTCCTGACCTCCAGACTCATATCTAACTTGATGTCTCATAGACATGTCCAAAACATTTCCCTCAAGGCCTCCCCCTTCCAAATTTCCCTAGTGGGGCAAATAGTAGGTACTTAATAAACAATTGTTGACTTGATAATTGTGATTTTCAGTTGACCAACTTCCCAGTTATCTAGGCTGTCCATCTCAGCATCACCCTTGATTCTTCACTCTCTATCACCCCATATATACAACATGTCACCAAGATGTCCTGCACATCTCCCACATGTGGCCATTTCTCTATAAACACCAAGCCCAGCCCTGGTGCTGGCCCTCATCACCTCTCACCTGGACTAGTTACCTAATTGATCTGCCTGCCTCAAGTCTCTCCTTATTTTAATCCATCCTTCATACAGCTGCAAAAGTCATTTTCCTAATTGTTTATCCCAAGTCGTCTCTTCTCCAGGTTAAATATCCCCAGTTCCTTCAAACAATTCTCATATGGTATGAACTCAAGACCCTTCACTCTCCTGGTTCCTCTCCTTAAGAGCGCTATTTCAAGAGGAACAGATCAGAAAAATAAATAGACAGAGAAATGAATAAAAAAGGAAATGAAAAATGAATAGATAAACAAATAAGAATAGTAAGGAAATGTAATCCTGTGAGAATATTTAGGAACCATAGGGTGGGAGTGTTGTAGAAAAGATATGGCTGTATGATGGCATTGATGAGAATGATTGATGATAATGGTGATAATCATAATTAATAATAATAATAAGTATAATGGTCATCCAAGTAGTTTATCAGATACTTCCTAGCTATGTGACCCTGGGCAAATCACTTAACTATGTTTACCTCAATTTCCTCATCTGTAAAATGAACTGGAAAAGGAAATGGCAAACCACTCCAGTATCTTTGCCAAGAAAGCCCCAAATGGGGTCATGAAGAGTGGGACATGATTGAAATGACTGAACAACAACAATACCCAGGGGGAGGAGATGGATGTCAGGGTTGGGAGACAGATCATAAATTTTGCTCAAAGATGAGATACAATGGTAACAAGAGAATTCAACCATTTGAAGCAGATGTTTTCTGGCTCTCTCCCTGTGTCCAAAGCAGAGCCATCCGTAAGTTCTTGACTTGCTCTAACTGCAATACAATTAATCACTCTTATTTTGATCAACAAGGAACCTGCAGCTGAAACAGAAATAATGGGAACTCGAAGGGGCCATGTTCCCTCAATTCTGAAGCTTTTGATAAAAGAGAGGAAAGCTTGGCAGAATTTAACATGAACACTTAATTTGGGAGAGAAAATTTCAACATGTTTGGAGAAAGGCTAGGTTACGTGAGTCAATTCAAAAGCAATGGACAATAATCTGATGAAAAACAGATGGGTTTCTCAATAATTCTGATTAGAAAGACTTGTGTAGAGACACTGATATCAATTCATTCACCCACCAACTTCTGTTTTTTAGGAGTATTTTGCAGCAAATGGGAACTATGCAATCTCAAGTGGGCACTCATGGTGGCAAGGCAAATATTCTATGGCTCTCTGTCCTCTCTGGTGTTCACCATTCTACTCTCCACATCAGTTATTTGAAACTTTCTCATAGCTCTTCTGGTTTCCCATGGCAATCCCTTCCCCCACCTTCTCAGCAGAGGACCTTGCCTATGCTTCACTAAATAAAGTGAGACCATTGATTGAAAGTTCTCCTGGTCTCCATCTTCCTCATCTTCCATCTTTTGGACATCTTTCCTCACCATCTCCTCCTTCACTCCAGGCTCAGATGAAGAGGTGACTCCCTTGCTAAATAAAGCAAAGCCATGTGCATTCACCTTTGATCCTACTCCCTCCTGGTTTTTCTATCAGATTACCCACCCCCATCATCATCCCCAATCTTTCTCTTATCTTCAGTATATCCCTATCTAGTCTACTGAAGTCTATCCACATGCCCAAGTCTCTCCCATCCTGAATCAGCTCTCATTTGACCTGGCCATTCCTGGTATCTCACCTCTATTTCTTGGCTGAACTCCTTGAGAAAGGCATCTACAATCAGTATCTCCACTTCCCTTCTCACTCTTCTAAATCCTTGGCCACCTAGCTTCTGATCTCATCATTCAACTGCAACCACTCTCTGCAGTTAACAGGGACTTCTCACTCGCCATATTGTATAGCTTGTTCTCAAGCTTCATCCTCCTTGACCTCTACATCCTTTCACGGTCAAGGTGATTCTTCTTTGTTATTAATATTTAATATTAATTAATAATAGTTATTAATAGTATTATAGTTATATAATGTTACATTATATTATATAACATATGTAATATATTGTATAATGTGTCATACTTGCTAATGATACTAATTAATATTAATATTTTCAATTAACACTTTCCTTACCTCCCCCACTAAAGAATAAAATAAAACCATTATAATGAATTATGAACTATCAAGAGAAAGCATTGCCTTACTCTGCATATTGAATCCATCACCTTCCTGTCAGGAGGCAGAGAGCATGGGTTATCTTTGGTTCAAGATGATTTTTCTGAAGTGTAGGTCTGACCATGTTACCCTCCTAATCAATGAGTTCTGTTGGCTCCCTATTACCTCCAGGAGCAAACATAAGCTCCTTTATTTAGCATTTAAGACCTTCTGTAACATGGCTCCTTACTAATTTCCAGTCTTCTTACACACTATGCCCCTTCGAATACTCTGCATTCCAGTTACACTGATCTATTTGCAGTTCCTTGAACATACAATCTCATCTCCCATCTCCATGCTTTTGCACTGGCAGTGCTCTGTGTCCAACATGCTCTCCCATCTCATCTCATCCTCTTAGTTTCCAGGACTTCAGCTCAAATCCTCCCTTCTTCAGGAAGCCTGTCCAGGTCCCACCTACTGCTGGTGCCTTCTATGATGAGCTCCATCTCTATGATGATCTTGTATATATCTTATATGTTCATAATTGTTTGTTTATTGTCTCCCTCATTAGAATGTGAGCTCCTTGGGGGCAGGGACCATGGTTTTACTTGTCTTGTGTCCCCACCACTTAGTACAATGCCTGGCAAACAGTAAGAGCTTAATAAATCTTGTTGGTGAAGGAAGGAAGGGATAGAGGAAGGGAGGGAGGAAGGAAGGGAGGGAGGGAGGGAGGAAGGAAGGAAGGAAGGAAGGAAGGAAGGAAGGAAGGAAGGAAGGAAGGAAGGAAGGAAGAAAGGAAGGAAAGGAGGAAGGAAGGGAGGAAGTGAGGAAGGAAGAAAGGAAGGAAAGAAGGCTTTTTTCTCCATGTAAAAGATGACTTTGAATCATAGAGTTATGAAATGTTAGAACAGTAAGGAACCTCACACAAACAAGAAGATCAACCTCATTTTCTAGAAGAGGAGCATGAGGTTCAGAGTGGCAAGGAGTTCAAAGCCTCTCCATCCAGGTCTGCTGACACTGGGCTGGGGCTCTTTCTCCTACCTCCTAAGCCATGCCATAGGCTCACAGGATTTAGACCTGGAAGGGAGGAAGGAAGTGTGGAGTGCATTTAATCTCACTTCCTCATTTTAGAGAGATGGGATCTACTCAAAGTCACAAGGTCACAAGCCAGGGCAGAGTCAGGAGTTATATTCAGATTTTGGAAGCTTAAAGCCTGGAATCTTTCCACTGCCACCCCTCCCTCCATTCATCCCCTATCCAGAGGTCCTTCACACATCAGAACTAAAGAAATAGGGTCAGGGGTACTTACCATCTCAGGGAAGGGGAAGAAACAGAATTTGGAACTCCAAAACTTAAAAAAATACCCAAATGTTAAAAAAAAGTGTTTTAACATGTAATTGGGAAAAATAAAGTATATTTTAAAAAAGAATTGCTATGAAGAATTTATAGGTATGCACCTCTCTAGTAAGTCTTACATTGATGACTAAAAAATAAATGGGGTCAGGGGGCATAAAATGGGTAAAGTTCTAGAATCTGGGACCTGTGGAATAATCACACTTCACATTTCCATACTCCCTTTAAAATTCAAAAGCAATTTTTACTTCTTCTCTTGCTGCAGTCTTCCAACAGACCCATGTGGTAGAAGCTGCCCCTGCTGAGACTGTGAGCACTGGGGACCGAGCTCTGCATCTTTCGATGGGGTGGTGGTGGTAGACATGCTTGTCCTGGCTGTTATTTTTTCAAGGAGAACTTCCTGTGGTTTAAAATAGAGTGTTGTCCTCTGGAGAATTATAAAGGCTTTCAGGTTTTTTTCTTTCTTTTTTTCCAATAACAGTTTCAAGTAACGTGACTGGCCAAAGATCTGTGGGCAGGGGCAGGAGGAGGGGGATGGATGGGCCTGGCGATAGACTGACATCATTTTCCGACCACATATTTTATCTGTCAGCTCCAACGTGGGGCCAATTATTTTTTAAAAGCCCGGGTGCTGGTGGAGGCGATGGGAGGAGTAGGGACAATGAAGGGAGGACAGAGAGGGAACAGGAGGAGGGAATGAATGTATCTCACAGCTAGAGTATCGGGCTAGTATTTCCCTGTTCGTTGAGGATGGTTGTGACCTTGGTCAGCCTATCTTTTGGAAGGAGAAAACCTAGTATTACCAAGGTCCAATGACTTGGCCAAGGCCATACGACTAGTCAGGTGCCTGTCCTGTGCCCTCATATTTTGGAAATAAATTAAATTATTGTCATAATTATTATTCCTTTTCTTCAAAATCCAGCTTAAAGTCTTCTCCTTTGGGATGGTGACATGCCTGGCTATTATGCTAAAGGAAGATATGTTAAGAGGACGGGATATTTAATCTAGAGAAGAAAAGGCTAAAAGAGAATATATGAGTAGTCTTTTAAGGAATAAAAGAAGGAAGGGAGGAAGGAAAGAAAGGAGGGAAAGAAGGAAAGAATGGAGGAAGGAAGGAAGGAAATATTTGTTAAGCACTACTATGCTAAGTAAGCACTTTATATTATCTCCTTTGGTGCTCACAGCCCTTGGAGTTAAGTGCTATTATGATCCCATTTCATAGTTGAGGAAACAGAGGCAGATAGAGATTAAATGACTTGCCCAGGGTCACACAGCTAGTACATGTAGGAGGCTGAATTTGAATTCCGGTCTTCCGACTCTAGGTCCAGAGCTCTACCCACTGAGCAACCTAGCTGTTGTGTTGAGAAGGGAGGAGGCCTGTTCTGTCTGGTCCCAGGGGGCAGAGCCGGGAGCAAAGGGGTCAATCAAGCTTGATGTCAGGAAGAACATTCCAACTCTGAGAGCTGTCCTAAAGTGGGACAGGCTGCCCGAGGAGATAGCAAACTCCGCCTCCTCAGAGGTCTCCAAACAGACACTGGACTATGGCTTGTCTGAGAGGTAGTCAAAGCCATCCTTGTTCAGATCTGAGCTGGGTTGGATACCTCTGTGTAGGGGGCCCTTGCCAACTCTGGGACCCTGCAGTTTACAGGGAATAGAGGTACCTTGATCAGGGCCTGGGGGCCTCAGTCCAAACACTGACTGTGATTTATAAGTTGCACTCCTTCAGTCATTCCTCCCCCAGCCCAGCCTTTGGGGTCCAGCAAGGACCCCTCCTCCATGAAGTCCTCCCATAGCATGGCAAAGTTCATCTTGTCACAATGAGCCTGGAAGCCAATGGGGTGATGAAGGAGACGGGAGGCCCTTGAGGGATCTGGGAAACTCTCTTCTTTTGTGATCTGTGTAAATAACCCCAGACCAAAAGTAGGGGACCCGGGGGTGGGAGCAGGGTTGAAATTCACACTCAGGTACTTCCTAGCTCAGTGAGCATAGGTAAGCCATTGCTGATATTCTGAGCCTTTGTTTACCCATTTGTAAAATGGTAAGAGTGACATTTATTCTTTTTTTTTTCCTCAAGGCTGATATAAAGAAAGCACTTGGTAACCTTTTTATTTGGGGGAATCCAGACCTGTGATCTTATTACTGGGGGAACTCCAGAATGAGGAAACTTCCTATAGCCAATCATAGCCTTGCAATTACCCCCTTTCTCACTAATCTTTAGTCACTTCTTTCCACACTGCTTACAAACATGCCCTTTTCTCCTCTACTGCTTTTTCCTTTGTCCCCAAGGGGCCAAAGAGAACAAGGCTCATTCCTTCTCTCCAAGACAACCCTTCCCATATTTAATTCTCATTTTTTTGGGCTCAGAACCCCTTTACACTCTTAAAAACGACTAAGGACTCTTAAAGAGCTTTTTTTTTGTATGAGTTACGACCATCAATAATTTACCATATTAGAAATGAAAATGTCTTAATGTTGTTATGAAGTCATTTTGACCTGAGGAACTGCCTGAAAGAGTCTCAGGATTCCTAGGGGATCTGGGTACTTGAAGACAGCCTATCCCTTCCCACCCCTGAATCTACTATCAACTGAGCTTTTCCAGGTCCTTCAATCCAGTCCTCATCTGACTTAGACTTCAATACTCTCACCCTCCTGATTCTCCTTTTCTAGATGCAACACTGTGCCCAGGATGGGGATGGGGTTTGTACCTGGGATTTCATTGGTATAGGGAAAACCCCTAGTGAGGGATGATTTCCCTCCACCAGGGCAAGTGAATACTTATATGTTTGGGGGGTTGCCCAGAGTGCTGATAATTATGTGATTTGTCTTCCTGACTCAGAGGTCATATCTCTAGCCAGTATATCACAAATCTTTCCATAAATCAAGGAAAATCGTGCATACACCTTGCACCTCTCAAAGCTGTCCTGAAAAAAGTTCCTCCAAACCTTGAGGCCACATAGAAATATTACCTGTTTTTGTTATCTTTGAAGGAGAGACAAGGCACTTAGATCTGGTGGACAGACAGTCAGAGATCTTCTTCAAGAAAATGGGGCTTCGATGGAGGGAAAGGTACTTGAGGTACAGATGGAGGGGTAAGGGAGAGGGAGGTGTATGTTGTGAGCAAAGGAAAGCAGGTGGGAGGGTACAGAAAGAACATGGGAAGGCTGGAGTTTCCCAGATGCCCATGAAAGACTACCAGATCAGACTAGAAAGACATATTGGCATCAGATTAGGAAGGGCCTTGAATGTCAGGTACATGGACTTTATCCTGAAGTTGATGGAGAGTCACAGAAAGTTTCTGAGGAGAGGAAAGTCGTGGTCAAACTTGTGAAAATTAATTAATAGCTAGTAGCATTTCTATAGGCTCTTAAAGTTCGCAAAATACTTGACTTTTATGATTATATTTGATTCTCATGTGAGGGAGATGCTATTTTTAGAAGAGGAAACTGAGGTCAAAAAGGTGAAATTACTTGTCCTTGGTCATACAGCTAATAATTCAGAACGTCCTGCCTCCAAGTCCAGCTCTCCATTCACTGCACCACCAATGATGAGGTTGCCCGAAGGAGTGTGGACAGGATGGACTGAGGAGAAGAGAGAGTCTGGAGGCAGAGTAGCCCTCTGGGGGACTGCTGCAAATACTTGGGGTGGAGGAGGAAATGATGGGAAAGTAGACCAAACAGGGGACTCAGGCAGATGCCAAGACCCCAAAAGACCCTGGGCCATGAGAATCCTGTAATGGGCCTTTCCTGGGGAAAGAGCCTGAGCTTCTCCCTTGGAGCCTTCACTGGGGATGGTTGGGGAACCTTGGCCTATGGCAGAAGAGGGCACATCCCCACAGGCCTGCCCATCTCTGAACCTGGCCAGAGGCAGCCCTTTTGGGGTCCCTGGAACTCCTGTGATTTTTCCTACTTCCCATCTGGTGCTGGGGCCGTATTAATGATTTAAGGAATAATTATTGTAAGGTTGGGTTTCCTTTTAAAAAGGCCAATGTTCCATCCCGCAATGACTTCCAGATGTCGGTGACTCCCAGGGAGGGACCTGGCTGGGAGAGGCTCAGCCCCCTCCCCGGGATGACAGCTCACCCCCGCCTGCCAGCAGCCTCCTTGCCACTCAGGCCTTTACAAATCATCTCACTCCTGGAAGTTTGTTTAAAGTTGTCCTTCTCTGCAGATGTTCCTCCGGGTGACCGATTTTTATAGCTGGGAGAAGATTCTATCAGTTGGCCACGGGATCGGGTGACTGTATTTCTTGGGGGTGGAGGACGGTTTTTACTGGGGCTAATTTCTTAATCAGCAGAGTCTAGGCCAGGAGGAGGCAGGGAAGTTGTGGACACAGGACCGGCGGCCTAAATGTACATCAGGGCTGCAGAAATGGGCCAGAGGTAGAGAGGAATTGGAGTCGAGAAAACTGCTGGGGACACGCATTTTTTCGCCATTATTCAAGGTGTTAAAATGGAACTCCAGCACATGTTTGGCAGGACCAGTGGCAACACTCAGCTGTCCCGGATAAAAAGGATCACTTGGGTACTGGAAAATTATGAAGGAAATGTTAGTTTTGGGCTTTGGAGCGAGGCAGCTTAACGTACTGGTGGGTCTCTGTGAAGAGCAGATTTGGAGCCTTGGATCTGGAGTCAGAAGGCCTGGTTTTGGGTCCTGTCTCTGCTACCAAAGACCTGAGTGACTCCGGGAGAGTCCCTCCTCCTCTCTGAATGTTAGCAGCCCCATTGGTCTAAGGGGCCAAGTTCTCCAAAGCCCCTTCCTGCTCTGACATGCTACTGGATGACTTGGCTTGAGTCTGTTCCTGTCTCTGAGCCTCAATTCCCTCATCTGTAAAATGGCGGTAAGCCTACCTTGCAGCCTAGCTCATAGATCAGCATGATGATGAAATGGGGTAATGGATGCAAAGCGTTGACTAGGATCAGTCAAGTACAGTGGAAAGGGGTCTGGCTCCTGATCCAGGGGCCTGGGTTCACATCCTACTGCAGTGCTCCCCCTCCTCATCTCTACCCTCTGGATTCCTTCAAGATTCAGCTCAAACCCTCATGCATAATTGTACATGGTTTGTGAGGCATCTCACGTTGTCTTTCCCTTCAGACTTTGAGCTGCCCAAGAGCAGGGACCAGTCTGGGTGTTGGTTTCTTACTTTCCAGCCCCAGCACTTAGTATGGGCCTGGCACCTGGGACACCCTTCCTCAATGCTTGTTGACTTGTCTGACACTCATTCCCTCTCCGGTTCTGAGTCTCCTCATCCGTAAAATAAAGAAGTTGGACTGTGCGGCCTCCAAGGGCCCTCCCAGAGTTCTGTGCATCTTAACCCTGCCTTGGAAATGTGAGTGGTAACCCTGAAGAATTGAGGTGAAGGAATGATCCCCCCACAGAAGGGGATCAAAAGTCAGGTGTGAGGTCTCCTGGGATCAGAGGCAGGATAAAGAGTTTGGGCTTGGGGAGCCTGAGATGCACAGAGGCCCCACCAGTCAGGAAGGGGTCCTGGAGAAGGAAAGGCTTCCCTTTCATTCTGAAGGTGATGGAAAGATTTGGAGAATCAGGGGAGAGAAGAAAGGACATTCTGGGTGAGGGCAAGAACACTGCACTTGGCACCTGGAGACTCAGTTTGACCCCAGACTCTGGTACTTCTCAACCAGGCGACCGTATGCGCCTCTCCCTCTGAACCTCAGTTTTCCCATCTATAAAAAGGGGGTCTTCTATTAAGTGCCTCTTTGTTACATGGTCGGTGACTGAGTTTTCAAAAGGTATTGGAGCAGAACCCAAGCTTTGGGCAGGTTCTACAAAAAGTAAAATGGCTTTGGGAGTGGATATGGATTCAGCAACAGACATATCACCCAGCTGTCATGCTACTGAAGTGTGGAGAGGCTTATTACCAGGTTGGCTGCTGAGAGATAAACATATATGCATACACACACATACACATGCATACACACATATACAAACACATACATACATATATGCACACACACACATACACATGTATGTATGTATGCACATATGTTTAGGTGTGTGTATATATCTATGCATACATTTTATATATACATATATATTTGCAATTCTCAAAGACCATCAACCTAGGCATAGATGATGAACAAGAGTATGGGGGACAAGGGACAAGCACAGGCAGAAAACTGGGTGTCCTTGTGACGAAATGAAGAACCATCAGTGACTGGCTGAAATCCATCAGGGATTTCATGGATCTCTTATTATTGGGAGAGTGCACTCCCTCAGTAACTTATCAAGAGATGAGACCTCGTGGTCACTGGGGACCTTTCTGAGCCTCATACTCTATGATTCTGTAACAGGACTCATTTTTCCAAGACAGGAAGGAAGGAAGGAAGGAAGGAAGGAAGGAAGGAAGGAAGGAAGGAAGGAAGGAAGGAAGGAAGGAAGGAAGGAAGGAAGGAAGGAAGGAAGGAAGGAAAGGAGGGAGGGAGAAAAGGAGGGAGGGAAGGAGGGAAGAGGAAGACCACCAGAGAATCAGACCTGGAAGGGACTTTAGGAACCATCTAATAAGTCCAACCATTAGTCCATTTGACAGAGGAAAAGATTAAGGTTTGGAGAAGTGAATGGGTCACAATGTTATAAGGGCAAGACAGGACAGGATGTGATGTCATGGGAGAAGGTGACCAAAGCCTTGTTTCAGGGCCCTTCTGCCTCCTTCCCAAACCATGCCCACCAGACCTACACTAGGTGTGCTTGGAAGGTTCCAGAAGGAACTGAAACTCAGCAGACCCCTCCCCTTCCCCCTCCCCCTGAAACCAACCCATCCTTCCTGCCAGTGCTCCTTTGCCCTTTGCCCCTCCTGGCTGGACACAGCTCCCACCACCTCCCCAGCTCTTCCAGGGGCCCCTAGGGTCTCCTCTCTACCTGGACCTGTGGGCCCATTCCCCCCTTCCCCAGGATAGTGGGCATCCCAAGGACTCTTGGACCAGGCCATCATCTCTAGAACTGCCCCCTTAGCTCCTTTCTCTGCCCCACACAGATGAACTTTCCTGATGCACTGTCTTTATCAATTAGAGCTCAAGCTTCTGGAGAGCAGGGGCTGCCCGTCCCCCATAGCCTTTGGCCCATTGTAAGCACTTCATAGGTGTTTTTAATTTTCATTCATTTCATTACCTCTCAAAGCTCTGGGTCTTCGGGATCTTGTCAGCTCCCATGTCTCCATACAAACGACTTCAGCTCTGTAACCTAAGGGCCTGGGGTGTACAAGGGCTCATGAGCCTCTCCTACAGGGAGGTTGCCCTGTTTTATTATTTAATATGAACTTTTCTGTTTAAATTGTTTCTGTGTTTCTTCCCCTGATCACACACACACACACACACACACACACACACACACACACACACACAC
>NW_027185850.1:27600585-27607546 GCF_028583685.1 Petaurus breviceps papuanus | reverse complement strand
AGAGAGAGAGAGACCCAGAGAGACAGAGAGACCCAGAGAGACAGAGAAGAAAAATAGACACACAGATAAAGGAGGGAGAGACAGAGAGAATGAATGAGAGAGAAGAGAGTCAGGCATGCAGAAAGGAGAGTTTAAAAGAGGCTGAGTCACAGAGATTTTGGCTCAGACAGAAAGAGGGAGTGTGGGAGAGACAGACAGAGAAAGAGTGAGGTTTGCTTTGGAGTTCTTGGTCCCGAGGGGCCTGGATGGGTTATGAAGGTGATTTGCTTTCTGTTATTGTACTTGGTTCTGTCTGGGTCTGTCTGTCTCTCCCTCTCTCCCTCCACATCTCTGCTGGACCTGGGTGGAGGGAGGCCAAGGGACCCAGGAGCACTCTAGACATAAAAGGGGTTTCTTTCCCTGTTTTGAGGCAGCCTTTGCACCCCTCCCCCCAGAACTGGGGCTCAAAGCACAGGTCCAGGGGCTGGCTGCCCATCTGAAACTCATTAGTCAGTTCAGATGACTGTCATGGGAGCCCTTGATGGAAAACAAGGAAAAAGAAGCAGGCTCCATCTCTGAAAAGATACTGCTTGGCCCTAGGATGGTGGTTGTTTGGGGACTGGCCTGAGTCAGAACCTGCAGCCCCAGGGTTGGAAGGGAGCTCAGGGCCACCTGCTCTAAACCATGCCTGGATAAGAATGTCCTCTGAGTTCCCAACAACTGGTCATCCAGACTCTGCTGGAAGATGTCCAGTGAATGGGAGCCCTTTATCTCTTGACCAGCACGTTCCACATTTAAGCACTCTTCATTTTTGTTCTGTTTGTTTTCAGATATCAGACCTGTTAGGATGTGAACTTACTGATCAGGTGCCCTTTTGGTGCCTTTCCTGTCATCCCCAGTGCTGGGAACAGTACCTGGAACAGAGTGGGTGCTTTGTAAACGTTCACTGATTGATAGATTCATCTTGGGGCTCCTTTACAAGGAGATGAAATTACTGTCTCCATCTACACAGAACATACCAACATGCACATTAAAAGCCATCATGTATATAGTATTAATTTGTTTATTCTGACCTGATATTTGATTGGTTTTGGGGACTCTCAGCTTGGAAGCTCCCTTTGCCAATGCTGATCAGCACCTGCTTTGCAATTTATGATCTTAGAGAGTTGCCCAAGGTCACTGAGAGAGTGAGGTGACTTCTCCAATGTCACCCACCCAGGACAGGCCAGAGGCAGGACTCAAACCCAGGTCTTCTTGATTGAGAGGGAAGCTCTTTGTTTTCTCTATGGCCAGCAATAATATCTGCTATTTATGGAACACTGAAGGGCTTAACAAGTGCTTGTTGATAGATGGAGGGATTGGGAGTACTTTACAGACATTATCTCACGTGAGGTTCATAGTCACCCTGTGAGGTAGGGGCTATTATTACCCCCGAGTGACCCATGAGGCTCAAAGAGGTGATTTGTCCAGGGTCCCAGTGCCAGGCCCTCTGTGGAGGTCATCCAAGACGGGCTGGTTGGCCACTCATGGGGGATGTTGGGATAGATGCCTTCCGCAGTTCCTTCCCAGTCAGGCTCTTGGAGAGTCAAGGATTGTCTGTGAAAGACAAATAGGTGCTGGGCAGGCTCTGTGTTCTCTGGTCCCTGGGGATGGGGGTGGGGGTGGAGATGGATGAGGGTAAAGGGCGCCAAGACCCTGTGCCAGAAGGAGCTCGCCTAGTGCTGTCTGTACTTCCAGACCCCAGACCTCTTCCTGCCCTTCTCCTCAGTAGGGCCCTTCCCCTGGAGCTTCCTGTTTATGGGGAAGCCCAACTCTCCAGTCATGGGCCTGTGATTCTAGCCCTTCCTCCTGCCCTTGGAATCCAGAGAGATGGAGCGTTTTGAGAATTCCTATGTTAATTAGCTCAATGCAGTTCAGGTTTAGGTGTGTGTGTGTGTGTGTGTGTGTGTGTGTGTGTGTGTGTGTGTGTGTATGTGTAGGACTGTGTGGGTCTGAGTTGCATTGTGTGGCTGTGGGTGTGCGAGTCTCACAGCTGGCCCAGCTCTAGCTGGAGGCATGCTGCTCTCCTGGCAGGGCATGCTCTTCTCAGCCATTAGGCATAAATGAGGAGTGGGAGGGCCAGAAGCAGTGAGGACTTCTGGATTTGGCAGGTTGGGTAAGCAGGGCTGGTGAGCACGGCTCTCTGAGGAGGTGGCTTCTGCCTGAGAAATAAGCCATCCTTGGAACTGTCCCTCATCCCTAGATAGAAAAGGACACGTGGGGACTGGAAGCTTCCACTGAGATCAGGAACAGACAGACTAATCCAGAGGCCCCAGCAGCCTGAGCCCTGAGGCATTCTCTGACTCCCCTCCTTGAAATGGGGAGAACTTTGGGTCTCACAAACCCAAAGGGTCTAATTTCAGATTTCACACACACGTTGTCACATGCCTGAAACCCTCCCCCACCAGACTCCATACTTTGGCTTTAGTATGGCCCCTACCCTTGGGAGAGTCTATTCAGTGTGGGCCCAACCTTGGAGCAGCGATTCTCATTTCTTAAGCCTGGTGTGGATGGCAAAGTGCTCTCCCCACTGGGGACCCTATAAGCGGTGGGTGGTAGGAGCATAGATTATTATTACCATTTTACAGATGAAGAAATTGAGACCCAGCGTGGGGAAGAGATTTATCTCAAGTCAAACAGCCGATGACCATCGTAACTTAGGACTAGATCCCATTTGTGTTTGTTTGTTTTTTAGAGTCTCCAAATCCAGCACTTTCCCCACAGAACTGCCATAACATAGAATACTGAACCTCTAAGTTAACAAAAAGCAAACATGAACAAATACAGCATTTGTGAGGACATCAAAGTCACAGGAGAGACTGGGGGCCTGGCTGCCAGGCCTGAGCTGCCCCTAATGCCTTAGGTCACTAGGGCACATCAGTATCCTTTCTAGAAAGGAAACTTGCTGTTCTAAGATGTTATTTGTTCTATGTTCTAAGGCCCCTCCCAGCCCTGACATACCCTGTTCTAAGGTACACAGCCCCAGTTCTGCCAATCTAGGTTCTACAGGCCTTTCTGGATGTAGCATCCTGAGTTCTGAGTGCCTTCCTTCTCTGTATTTAATGGTCTCAGGTCTCCCATCAGAGCCTTCCATCCCCCTTCACCCCATCTGCTAAGGCACCACTGGGAGAGAGGGATGAGGTGAAGCCCAGGGGCCTGTGGGAGGTAGAACATCTTCAAAGGGACAATTAGAAATCCCCACTTTGTGGACAAGTTCCTTTCACTGAGAAGCCTGAAAAGGCACAGGGACAGGGTGAATAGAGGAAGCCAAAGGAATCCCAAGGCTTTGTCATGCCTTGTCCCTCACTGAATGTCCCCAAGGCCACTCATGGGCTCAGAAGGGCCGAGGCATGTGTGGAATGGGGACTGGTCTGAGCTTGTTAGCGGTTTGGGGGTGGGGTCAGGAGATGAGGAAGGAGAGGCCCCATGAGCCATGACCTGGGGGGGGGAGGGGCAGGAAGAGTGTGGAGGGGGCTACCAAGGCAAGGAGAAAAGTCCCCATCAGGGATGGGGCTGAGGGAGTCCGAGGGGGATGGGGCAAGATGGTGGGAGTGTGTGATTCGGAGGTAAGGAAACAGCCAGGAAGGAGAATGCTGGAAAACCCCCTCAGTGTGTGTCCAGAAGAAGATGGCCAGAACACAGAGAAGTAGAGTCCAAGTCATAGGAGGCTGTAATGAAGGAACAGTGCTGCTTAGCGTGGAGGAGAAAAAGCATGGTGGCAGAAAGTGGGGAGGGGAAGGATGGGGTCATGGGAGTCTAGCTGTCTTTAAAGGACTGTCATGTGGAACAAGGAAGGAAGAAGGGAGGGAAGAAAGGAAGGGGGAAGGAAAGAAGGAAGGAAAGAAGGAAGGAGGAAGGAAGGAAGGAAGGAAAGAAGGAAGGAAGGATGAAGGAAGGAAGGAAGAAAAGGAGGAGGGAAGGAAGGGGGAGGGAAGAAAGGGAGGAAGGAAGGAGAGAAAGAAAGAAGGAAAAATCTTATTTTTAGGTGCCTACTTTTGCAGTGCCAGATGCTGTGTTATGTACTTTATAAATATTATACCATTTGATTCCTACAGTAACCCTGGGAGGTAGGTATTATTATAATTTCCATGTTGTGTTGAATGTTGAAGGGGATATGGGAAAATTGGGACACTAATACACTGTTGGTGGAGTTGTGAACTGATCCAACCATTCTGGAGAGCAATTTGAAACTATGCCCAAAGGTCTATAAAACTATTCATACCCTTTGATCCATTAATATCACTGCTAGGTCTCTGTCCCAAAGATATCTAAAAAAAAGGGAAAAGGACATATTTGTACAAAAATATTTATAGCAGTTCTTTTCATGGTAGCTAAGAATTGGAAATCAAAGGGATGCCCATCCTTTGGGGAATGGGTAAACAAGCTGTGGCATATGATTGTAATGGAATATTATTGTGCTATATGACAATGACAAGCAATGACAAGAAATGACAAAGACTATAATTTCAGAAAAACCTGGATAGACTTACTTGAACTGATGCATGGTGAAGTAAACGGAACCACAAGACAGCATTGTACACAGTAACAGCAACATTGTATGATGAAGAACAGTGAATGACTTAGCTATTCTCAGTAATACAATGATCCAAGACAATCTCAAAGGACTAATGATGAAGCATATTACCTACTTCCAGAGAAAGAACTGATATTGATTGAATATAGACTGAAGCAGGCTATTTTTTCTTTTCTTTTTTTTTCTTTTATTCAAGTCTTCTTATAAAAAATGACTAATATGGAAATATTTTACATAATTGCACATGTATAACCTATATCTGCTTACTGTCTCAAGGAGAGAGGAGGGGAGGGAGGGAAGGAGTGATAGAATTTAGAACTCAAAACTTTAAGTTAATTTTTTTTAATTGGGGAAAAAAAGAAGGAAGATACTATCTACCTCCAGAGAAAGAAAATAGAAGTATGTGTACTATGGATTTACGTATATTTATAAATCTGTGTCAAATGGTGTCCTTCTCTTGTGTGGGGTGAGGAGGGAGGGAGGGAGATAGTTCAGAATTTAAAATGTAACAAAAATAAATAAAATTTTTTAAAAAGTATCTCACAAAATAAAAAAGAAATTCATTCCCTTTTATAATTGGGGAAATGGAGACAGTTGAAGTAACCTTAATTCAGTTACCCAAGGATCTAGTTTGGTGCCAGAGACCCCTGTTCTTAGAGGTCAGAGGTCAAAGGGGTCTTCAGTCGTATGACTTCTGGTGAGGGCCCTCCAGTCCAGCCCAACAAAGTGCTTATTATATTCCAGGCTCCATGCGAAGGGATACAAATAGGAAAAGGCAATAGCTTTTGGCCTCAAGAAACTTACATCCTACTGGGGGACAGCAGCCTGGCCCCAGATAAGAACACATAAAGTCAGTCACCTAGCATTTCAGCACCTCCTACTATGTGCAGAGCACTGGGCTAAGTGCTGGGGATAAAAGAAAGGCAAAAACAGTCCCTGCCCTCAAGGAACTTCCAGTCTAATGAGGGAGACAACCTGCTAACAACTGTCCAAACCAGGGACAAATTCCAGCTCACCACTGGAAAGCTGCCAGCATTTGAGGGTAGCCTGTGCGGTGCAAGAAGATGAAGGAAACAAGGCTCAGGATCCTGACATTTCCCGGTTGGGGCAAGTCTCTGAGCCTCAGTTTTCTCCTGTGTAAAATCAGAATGACGATCCTGGTGAGGATCCTGTGAGCTTTCTTGGCATTCAAAGGACTGGTGCCTGACCTCACAACACTTTGTAAGCCATCATAGTCTAGAGCAAAGGGCCCCAGTTCTTGGGTCAGACCCCATCAGGACCAGGAGTCCTGGGCCAGTCCTGAGTGCCCTCTCCAGCTGCTGGGCTGGAAGCAGGCTCCTCTTTCAGGGGAGCAAAGGAAAAACTCCATCTTCTATTCCCGGGACCAAGTGGCCCACAGAGAATTCTGGCCGGCCACGAGAAGTTGCCAAATCGCTCTTGCTTGTGTGTATTTATTTCCCGGCCATGTGTGTCAGGGCCTGTTAATGTGCTGAGGAGAGGGCTCCCTAGACCCCAGGACAGGACTCCACACTGTTGCAGAAAATTCACACCTTTGAAAATGTTCCAAGCCGCCCTGAAGGGCAAACAAAGCTCCTCCATCCGTGGAGCCCCGGGCACCCTTGGGGGCCCTGCTCAGGCTCATGGAAATACCATAAAAGAGCTGAGCGCTGTTTCCTTTCCCACTCCAGAAATGAGGCATGTGGAGCTCTGAAGGAAGGGGTGGGGATGGGTGGGGGAAGGGCAGGGAGCAGAGCCAGGGCCTCGAACCCTGCAGCATCACCAGAAGGATCACAGATGCACATCGAGAAGGGGCCTTACAAATCACCTTGTCCAACCCCTTCACTTTACATAGGAAGATACTGAGTCCCAGAGAGGAGAAAGGCTTCTCATTTGTACCAATAACAGGAGAGCTATTCTTTGAACAAAACACCAATCTCCCAACTCTGGACATTTCCACTGGCTGTGCCCCCTGCCTGGATTGTCCTCCCTCCTCATCTCTGTCTCCTGGCTTCTGTCAGATCCCAGCTAAAATCTCCCCTTCTACAGGAAGCCTTTCGGGATCCCCCTGTAATGCTACTGTCTTCCCTCTGAGATTATCTGTATATATTTATCCTGTATATAACTTGTTTATACCTAATATTCTCTCTGTATCTCTATATCTCTGTATCTCTCTCTCTCTCTTTCTCTCTCCCCCTCTCCTCTCTCTGTCTTTCTGTCTCTCTTCCTCTCCCTCTCTCTCTGTCTCTCTCTGTCTCTGTCTCTCCCTCCCTCTCCTCTTTCTCTCTGTCTCTGTCTCCCTTTCTCTCTCTCCTTCTCCTTCTCCCTCCCCTTCCCCTCCCCTCTCGTGTGTCTCTATCTCTCTCCCCCTCCCTCCCTCCCTCCCTCCCTCTCTCTCTCCCTCCCTCCCTC
>NW_027185850.1:27593309-27600485 GCF_028583685.1 Petaurus breviceps papuanus | reverse complement strand
TCTCTCTCTCTCTCTCTCTCTGTCTCTCCCTCTCCCTGCCCCCTCTTGTGTGTGTGTCTCTGTCTCTGTCTGGCTGTCTCTCCCCATTCCATTAGATTTGAAGCTCCTTAGGAGGAGAGACTTGCTTTTGTTGTTGTTAATTTTGCCTTGTTTTGTGTCTTCAGCTATCTCATTGCCTGGCACATAGCAGGTAATTTAATAAACGCTTGTTGACTTGGCTTGATCCTATGATCCTTGAAATCACAGTGCACAGGCTGATTTAGTCACAAAACCCCAGATTCCCAGTGTTAGAAAGTGACTCCACAGTCTCCATTTTATCAAAGAAGAAGGAAGATTGTGGTTGAGGGGGGGATCCCCAAAACACCAGCCCTGTGGGAGAACCTAGGGATCCCTAGAGAGTGTCAGCTAGGACTTTGTCTGGGAAGGATGCCCATTGGCCATGGAGCATGTCATGGCCTGAGTAGAGGTCATACCGATAGAGGTGTGTAGGAGGCCAGGCTGGGGAAAGCACAGAGCAGGAAAAGTCATATGGGAAGGAAGTGGTGACCAGAAGCAGGCACTGGGGCCTCACCCCATTTGGTTAACAGTGCCTTCGTCCCCTTCTTCAAGGCATCAATTTGATCACTGGCCAGTCCATCCTTCTGATTTTCCCCTTACAGTTCAAAGGAGAAGGGACAGAAGGGAGAAAAAGCCCGTTTGTACTTTTACTTTGGGGTGACTCTTTCTGGATTGCTCACTTTTCGTCTCTGACCATTTCCACTGCTTTTATAGAATTTGATGATGAACACTGCAAGATGTTTGCACATTGCATGTGTGGGTCAAGGGTGAGTGGAGGGCCTGAGGCCCCTAAAGGGCTACGGATATTTCTCCTGAGATGGACACCAGAATCAATTATGGAGGCAGAGAGACTATGCAATTTACTGTTATGCTAAAGATAATTTGAGCACTAACCATAACTCGAGAGATCCATTGGAAAGATTGCAATAATCGACTGAACGCTGACTCCTCTCATCATTACTGTGACTAGACTGAAACACCCTTCTTTCTCCATCATTCCTATAAATGCTTTGTCTCTTTATTGCAATCTGAGCTTCTACAAGACAGAGATTGTCTCGCTTCTGTATTTATACTCTCAGTGCCTCACAGTGCCTGACATAAAGTAGGCACTTAAAAAATTTTCATTCATTCGTTCATTCAATCTATGCCTTCTCCTGGTAGAAAACAATTAACCAACAGTCTAGGTCTATCATTACTCAATAATCTAAAGGCTATGGCTCTTTTCTAATCCTTGGTTACCAGTGGGACCATTCAGGCCATGTGCTACTCTCTTGTCTTCCAAGGGAGATTACCCATTGCCTTTTGTATAGCAGCTGGTCCCTGCCTGAGGCATCCAAACTCTTGATCTATCAAACTCTTACACTTAACAGAAAAGGGAATGACTTTAGTTTGTCATGACTATCTCTTAGTGAGATGATATTTGTTCCTACTTATCACTGCATTATTTCCCCACAAAGATTCATAAATGTTCTGTCTGAAAATCCATTCAATGAACCTGTTAAAGAATCAAGGTAAAGATTTCTTGTGTGTCATTTCCACAATCTTCCATTTAAAAAATTGGAACAACATTCATCTGCCCATTGTCAGCTTGCTAGAAGGTTCAAAGTGAGGAGACTGGGGTGGCTAGGTGGCGCAGTGAATAGAGCACTGGCCCTGGAGTCAGGAGGACCTGAGTTCAAATCCGACCTCAGACACTTGACACATTTAATAGCCCTGTGACTTTGAGCAAGTCACTTAACCCCAATTGCCCTCCCCCCAAAAAACCCCCAAAAAACAAAGTGAGGAGAGTGAGGCCTACTGGAGGAATATGGTTTACCCTATACCACAGAGTAGCCACCTGTGGTCTAAGAACAAGAATCTCCCATCTATCAACCAATGTGATCCTCACACTACCTTGTGAGGAAGAGTGAGCAGGGATATATGTGCCTATTTTAAAGATAATTCTAAGGTCCTGGGGTTCCATGGTTTTAAGCTCCTAAGAGGATGACAAGCTTCTCTCAGTCTCCAAAGACTACTGAGTCTTGCTGTGGCTCTGTGTAGGATATGGAAACAGAGCTGGGTCCATGGGACCTGTTTGCCAGTTCCAGGAGAGCTGCATCCCCCATGGGTGCTGGGGAGGGGTCCAGCTTTTGAGCTGCACAGGTGCCTGGCAGGGCCTCCTGATCCCCTGGGGCCTCAGGGCTGCTGGGTAGAAGCATCTCTGAATGAGTCTGCCTTTCCATCTTAAAGAGCCTGTTGAAAATAGCCTCTCCTCTCGAGCTGGGAGCCTCATTACTGACAGGCTGCAAAACAATGTTAATTGTCCCCAAGTGGGCAGAACCTCCACTCGTGCAGCGGCTAATTCAGCTGCATGAATATTTATGGAGCATCTCCTAATTAAACCCAGAAATAAAATTTATTCAAGCTAACAGGGCCACCAAGAGACTCAAAGGCCGTGTCAGGAACCAGCCTCTCATTTCCCTGAAGTAGGCCAGTCAGTGCAATATTTGTTTCCAGGGCCAGTGTCGTTGGGGGAAACAGGCCCATTTTTGAAGTGGGTCAAGTGGCCTGAGCCTAATAACAGGGAACATGGAGGATGGCCCAGACAGCTCGGCCACAAGCTTGGCCCCTGTGGCCCCTCTCTGGGCAGGGCTGGGTGAATGTACACAAGGCCATTGAACTAGCAAAACTGTTTATCTTTGAACTAGAGCAAGCCTGGACAATCTGGGGGCAGGGAGAGGAAGGGATGGTCTTCACATTCCCAATGGCAGAGAAGCTAACCTGCTTGCTGGGGAGGCAGGGGAAGCTCAAGCTTTTATTGAACAAATGGAATGGTAGGATATTAGAACCCAAGAGCAGGCAGAGACCTCAGACACCAATTGGCCCAACCCATACCTGAACAGAAATCCTCCTTCCACTATGCCTGCTGAATGGTCATGGAGTCTCAGTTGAAGATTCCCAGTGGTAGGAGCCAGAGGGATGGGGCAGGTAACTAACTGAAACAAACTATTCATATTTGGACAGCGCTAATGTTGGGAAATATGTCCTGCCGGCAAGCCTAGAAATGCCTTGATTCGCCAAACATTAGCATCATCGCCATGGTCATTCCCATTGTTATATTCATTATTATTCATTACGTTTATTCATCTTATATTCGAGGGGGTTCAGATAGAAATGGTCCCGGGACAAGTCATTCTCCTATTATCATTCTTTGATAGTTCATGTTCAGTGGATGATTGCACAGGTGGATGAAATGATTGCTTTTGTAATCGAATAGAGGTATTAGCATGTAATCTTGTCCTTGGACACCAGAGACAATACAGGATGTAAAATGCATTGTGGAAGTTAAAGTACTGCTGTATAAGTTCTGGATATAATCACAGGCTATGTGCATAGCAAATGGTCCTGCTGCTGATGGCAATAACATAAAGAAGGTGTTGCCATATCAAATGCTCACCATAGACAAACTATGGAGAGGACCTTTGGGACAATGCCTGTGGCAGACAAGGCAGCAGGGACCACTTGTAGCTCATCTTCATCCCACTTGATTTTAATTTCTTCTACTAGGTCTCTATCTTTTGAGAACTTTCCATGACATAGGGCTTGTCTGTTGTGAGTCTTTGGTATGGCAACACTTTCTTCACATTATCATCTTCAGTGTCATTTCACATACATAGAGCCTATGGTCATATATAGGACTTACACAGCAGGACTTTAACTTCCACAATGCATTTTACATTTGTTATTTTGTATGTTATCTAAGGCAAGACTTGAACCTAAGTCTTTCTGACTCCAAATCCAGCATTCCGTACAAGCAGACATGAGCAAAGGTGCTGTCCTAGGTACTGGAGACAGAGATTGAAGCAACATTGGCTTTGCCTTCAAGAAGCTGACATTCTTCTGGGTCTGCTTACCTCATGCACACAGATAAGTAAATTTAGTGTTGAAGAGAGCTAAATTGGAAAAGGCAGAGGCAGAGAAGGAGTGCAATCTGTGGAAAGGCATGGAGATGGTAAGTGGAAGCCCCTTGGCAACTCCCCCCATTGTGGGGGAAGAACTTTGGTTCTCCCATTTAGAGCCAAACTGAACAAGGCTCTTCCACATGAGAGCCCTTCAGATACTTGAAGACAGCTCTCATGCTCCACCTCCCTTGACTCCACACCCCTCCACACCCCAGTCTTCTCTTCTCCAGGCTGTATATGGCCAGCTCCTCCACTAAGTCACCATATGGCATAGACTCAAGGCCTTGCACTCAATTGTGGATGCTCTCCAGCTTTCCCCATAAGGTGACTCCCAGAACTGAACAGGATGATCCAGCTGTATAATCAAGGCAGAGAGCAAAAGAGCCATCCCCTCCTGGAAGTTATGTCTTTCTTACTATCAATCAATCAATCAGTCAATTAGTACTGCCTAAATTATTGATTTATCTAATCTGCACAGTTAGTCAGCCACACTCCTTTCAACCTTGTGCTTGAGAGATAATGCTTATCCTTGGAGTATTATGAAGTCAGGCAAAGTAATAACTCTGAGAAAAGCTAGACGGTGTAGTACCACTTGCATGGGTTTCCCCAAGTACTGGGAATTCTAGTGGGTCACTCTTTAGAGTATAAAAGAATTTTAGAAATCACTGGCTCCAATTTCCCCATTTCACAGATGTGAAAACTGAGGCCCAGGAAGGAGAAAGGACTTACTCAAGACTCCAAAGAGAGAAAATAGCTGAGCCAAGACTGAAATCCTTGCCCTTGGCCTTCAGATCCAGTGTTCTTCCCATTAGTTTTCATGGTCCAAGCCCAAACTCCCAGCTCCCACCTAGATCCTGACCATGATAACCTTGAAGGCCTTCCTGAGAAACCCATAAACTTCTGCTCTTTTTGCACGGTCAGCCTGGCAGCCAGATTATCGACTTCTATTCTTTCCCCCAGTGCCCCAGAGCCCAATAAATCCAGCAAACATCATAAAGTAACACCTACCTCAACCCCTAGCCCCTGCCCCCACCCCTCATCCTCTGGCCTTTGAAAATCCCATCCTAGAGCCAAGGTCATGAAGTCCAGCTGAGAGTCTCCTCCTTTCTCCCCGGATGCATAAGCTCAGTTTTCATCCACTTTAAATCTGAGGGTGGCATGGGGGTGTTATGGGCCAGAGGTGGGAGAGGGCTTGTTTGTTTTTTCTCCTTGCGTCAGAAAGCCCAGATGCCTCCCCCCACACCCCAATCTTATCTGTCTCCCTACCTCCGGAAGGGGCCAAGAGGCTCTTGCTGCTTCCTCCCTTTCCAAGGTGGGTCTGCTTGTATAACCAGGCCTGAGGCCTTGACAATTACCACACCTCTTAAACTCCCAAAGTCAACAAGATGCAGCCAAACAAGGAAACCTTTCTCTCACATAGCCTCTGGCTGGGGCTCCAGTCTGAAGGAGGAGGCAGCTCAGAGTTCAGGGTGAGCTCCCCCTCGTGCCCTCACTGCCCTCAGACTGCCATTCCTGGGCCCAGACCTGGTGCCCCCCCCCGCGCCCCCCAGGGCTGTAGGGTCACACCCCTTCAGAGGGGCAGATGGGTAACAAGAGTGACAGACATCAATCAGATGGGGCTCAGAGGCTCAGAAGGAAGGAAACAGACATTTATCAGCACATTTTCAGGCACTGTGCTAAGCACTTTGCAAATATGATCTCATTTGATCTTCACATTGATCTGGGGAGGTCGGTGCTATTATTTCATTTCACATTTCACAGTTGAGGAAACTGAGGCAGACAGAGTAAGACCAGACTTGAATGTAGGTCTTCCCTATTTTGGGCCCAGTGTGCCACCACACACAACCCACTGTGCCACCTAGCTGCCCTTTTCAGAACCCAAAGGGACCTCAGAAGAGTCCTGTTCCAGCCTGGATGATGGTGTGATAGTGTGGCAGAGGGAAGAAGAACACTGGGAGGCCAAGGCCCAGAATCCTGACTGTGCTGCTCATTGCCTGTGGGGTTGGGGACATTATACTTAACCTACCTGGGCCTCAATTTCCTGCTCTGTAAATGAGTAGATTGGCTTCTGAGGTCCCTTCCAACTCTAGATGGATGGTCCTATGATCCACACATGGGAAATGGTGCTGCTGCTGCTGAAAATAATATAAAGAAGGTGTTGCCATGTCAAATGCTCACCATAGGCAAACTATGGAGAGGACCTTTGGGACAACTCATGTGGCAGACGAGGCAGCAGGGACCCCACCCATTTCACACCCATAAGGAATTCCATCAAGCTGCCCACAGGCTCTCTCCTCCTCCGCCCCTGCCAGGGCTTTCTAATCCCTTTATGTGCCCTGGACCCTTTGGGCAGTCTGGGGAAGACTATGGTCTCTTCCTAAAAAGAAAGTTTTTAAGGTTATAGAATAAAATACATGTCATTATGAAGGAAACCAGTCCAATGGAAATTAATGTATCTATACCCCTGTCTCTGTCAACACCTATCATCTCCATCTTTATCAATATATCTCTGCATGTCTCTACCCATATCTCTATTTGTCATCTATCTGCATCTCTGTATCCATAGATGTTTCTATACACATCTATCTCTCTATCTATCTATCTATGTATCTATCTACTATCTATCTACTATCTATTTATCTATCTATCATCTATCTATCTATCTACTATCTATCTATCTATCTATCTATCTATGTATCTATGTATCTATCTATCTATCTATCTATCTATCTATCTATCATCTATCTATCTATCTACTATCTATCTATCTATCATCTATTATCTATCTATCTACTATCTATCTACTATCTATCTACTATCTATCTATCTACTATCTATCTATCTATCTATCTATCTATCTATTATCTATCTATCTACTATCTATCTACTATCTATCTACTATCTATCTACTATCTATCTATCTATCTATCTATCTATCTATCTATCTATCTATCTATCTATCTATTATCTATCTATCTACTATCTATCTATCTACTATCTATCTATCTATCTATTATCTATCTATCTACTATCTATCTATCTACTATCTATCTATCTACTATCTATCTATCTATCTATCTATCTATCTATTATCTATCTATCTATCTACTATCTATCTATCTATCTCTCTCTCTATCTATCTATCTATCATCTATCTATCTATCTATCTATCTACTAT
>NW_027185850.1:27583837-27593209 GCF_028583685.1 Petaurus breviceps papuanus | reverse complement strand
ATCTATCTACTATCTATCTATCTATCTATCTACTATCTATCTATCTACTATCTATCTATCTATCTATCTATCTATCTATCTATTATCTATCTATCTACTATCTATCTACTATCTATCTACTATCTATCTATCTATCTATTATCTATCTATCTACTATCTATCTACTATCTATCTACTATCTATCTACTATCTATCTATCTACTATCTATCTATCTATCTATCTATCTATTATCTATCTATCTACTATCTATCTACTATCTATCTACTATCTATCTATCTGCTATCTATCTATCTACTATCTATCTATCTATCTATCTACTATCTATCTATCTATCTATCTATCTACTATCTATCTATCTATCTACTATCTATCTATCTATCTACTATCTATCTATCTACTATCTATCTATCTACTATCTATCTATCTATCTATCTATCTATCTATCTATCTACTATCTATCTCTCTATCTACTATCTATCTATCTACTTATCTATCTCCATATCTCTTTCCACATCTATCATCTATTCATATCTTGATATCCATGGATATTTCTGTCCATATCTATCTATATCTACATCCATATGTTGATTCATATCTACCTATCTATAGCTCCATCCTCATAGATATTTCCATCACTATTGATCTATACCTATCTATCTCCACATCTCTATCCATCTCTCCCTATCTGTGTCTATATCATTCATCTCTATCCATGTCTATCTAAATCTATCTTTAACCACATCTGTATCTCTCTGTCCATCTCTCTCTCTCTTTACCTATCTATAACAAGTTTGTGGACCGCTGGCAAAATGCTCCCTCTCCTAACCAAAACCTGCTCTCAGAGATAACTTGGGATGGGGCAACAGAAGCCGTGAATATCAGTCTAATTTTTCCCATGAGCCAACTGTGGTCCTCTGGCCAAGTTCCTTCCCTCTGCCAGGCTCAGAATGGATGATCTCTGGGACTCCTTCCAGCCCTAAGTCTTATAAACCAATATTCCTTCCTAGTCACATGCCCCCCCCCCCACTCCCCTGCAATGAATCCCGCACAGTCAGGAGTGGGGATTGGAAAGGAGACTCAGGAGTGGCCTCCTTCACCACTGTCTGGGCACTGACCTTCCCCTACATCCTCCCCTCCAGCCTAGGAATGGGATGAGTCAGCTGATACCCCACTCAGCCTCCATGGGCCACCTGGGGCAAGCATGCTGGCAGGCTGAATTTCATACCTTTTAGTAGTAATCTGCATAATTCCTTTCATTCCTAAATCCACAGGCCCCCAGGTGGTTATTTCTGGTCCACAGCTTCCATCCACCTCTTTCTTGGTGAGGCTGGGCCAAGGATAGAGATAGAGAGGCACAGAATAGAACCCTGATGCCCAGGAATGGAGCTCTTAGCCTCAGCAGCAAATTCTGGACCATTTATCACAGGAAACCTTTTCTAAGAGGAAACCATAGACAAGGAGCCCAGAGCAGAAACTGACCAGGCTTTCTTGGACTCTGCAATCCCAGGCCCACATCATGGAATTTTAGATCTGGGAGGAGATTTAGAACAGAGAATGTCAGAGCTGGGAGGGGCCTGAGAACAGAGAACAGCGAATGTTAGACTGATGAGGGCCCTTAGAACATAGGACATAAAATACCAGTTAGAAAGCACCTGAGAACATAAGCCGTTAGAAATGAATGTGGCCTAAGCAAACACAAAGGAAGAAGCATTTGTTAGGCACTTACTGTGAGTCAAACAGCAGCTAGATGGCACTGCAGTAGATAGAGAGCTGGGCCTGGAGTAGGGAAGACTCCAGTTCAAAAATGGCCTCAGACACTTAGTAACTGTGTGACCCTAGGCAAGTCACTTCACCTTGCTTGCCTAAGTTCCCTCATCTGTAAAACGAGCTGGAGAAGGACATGGCAAATCTCTCCAGTACTTCTGCCAAGAACACCCCAAACGGGGTCATGAACAGTCAGACATGACAGAAATGAATGACCGACAATAACGAACATTTCAAACACAGGTGATACAAACAAAAAATGTCACGATTGTACCCTGCTCTCAGAGAGCCGTCCTCTTATTGGGGGAGCCAGTTCATAAAGGGAAGACAAGCCCTGGGGCCAGTTGGAAAGGCCCTGGGTCTGATGGGTGAAGCCTCAGGGTGAATGGCCAGGCCCTGGCCCTTAGACTAAGGCTGCTGATCACATGACCGTGGTCAGCCTTCTGGTAGCAGCAGACATGGCAGCTTCCTGCTTGGTGGATGTTGGATGACAGAGAGGAATGGTCATTCCATTGTCATCTACTCCATGTGAGTGGTCAGGTCTGAGTGACTCCCTTCAGAGGAAGTGTCAAAGTAGGGCTGGGATTCCCAGCCATGAAGAGTCTTTGAACAGGGAGGGGCCTTAGAGCATGAATCAGAGAAGATCAGTGTTGGAAAGGGCCTTTATATCACCCAACTGCACAGGTTCATTTACCCAGGAGGACCAAGGCATACTGACCTGACTGGGCACACAGCCTGTGAATGGGAAAGTGAGAATTTGATCCTAGGCTCTCTGAATCCTCAGGGCACATTGAGAGGGGCTTATGGGCCATAGGAAGGGGTGCATTCCTCTGGATGTTTTCTGCCTAGGCCACAGCTGGGGCACTCCATCCAGTCTGGATTGCCATGTTGAACCCAGAACCCACTGATAAGCTGAACAGTGCCCAGAGAGGGGCAGTCAAGATGGGGGTGGGATGTGAATTCGAGACCAGTTCTTAGGAACATTCAGCCTGGAGAAGAGAGGGTGCTGGTGAAAGATGTTAACCCTTTATAAATTATCTCAGGCTGTGACACGTGACATGTTCTTCTAGGACCCCTTGGGGTAGAAAAAAATGAGCAGAAGTTACAGACAGGGCAATTTCAACGAAAGGAATGACTGCCTAACAATGAGAGCTGTTGGGAGGGGGGGGGCAATAGGAGGCCTTGGAAGGCAGGGATTTCCCCCCTGTTGAAGGTCTTCCAAAGAAGGCTGGGATTATATTAAAGGGAACTCCTGTTTAAGGACCCCAGAAAAGCTCTAAGACCTTTTCAAGGTCTAGGACTCCATAAGGACCCTCTCCTCTCTCTAGCACAGCCACTGGGGCCTCCAATCCAGCAGATGACTTTGGCTCTGCCCTCTCCTCCTTAATTTTCCCAAGCCCTATGTTATTCAAGGGAAATGGGACCCACATGGTTCTCATTCACCTGCATTTAAACCATCAAAAGGTTTTGTGAGAGTCATTTGATGTTTGGTGAGCATTCAGAGGATTTAATGACCTTTTCTAGGCACTTTTTCTACTTCTCAAAACAGGAAATCAGGCTGTGCCCCACATGCACCATTCTGGGCAGCTTTTCCTCCATCAAAGGAATGGGATTTCACCTATGACAAGAAGTTGAAACAACATGACAAAAAGCATTAGAGCTCCATCCACACTGGGCTCCCGGGCGCTGAGGCCACTTGTTCCTGGCCCCTGGAGGTCCCCTTCCCACCCTGTTTTGGGGCCCTAGACTTGTGCCATCCAAACATGACATCTGGGGAAGCTTCTTATCATGACCACTGGGCTCAGGTGTGCACAATCCAGTTGGCTGCTTGCTCAGACAGTCCTCTCAGGGACACCCAGATCCTTCCTCCTTCCTGAAACCAAAGCTCAACAACTGGACCCATCCAGCCTTCTATGGAGCCACAGCCAGAGTTACCCAAACCGCACTCCTAGTGACCATAAACTCTCAATTCCCACAGTCTCTTCACTTTCTAACCTCTATCTCTCCTCTCTCTTCTCCTTCCCTCTCTCCTTCTTTCTCCTTTTTCTCTTCTTTTTTTCTTTCTCTCTCCTCTCCTCTCAATCTTCCTCTCTATTTCCTCTCTTCTTACATCCTGTCTCCCTTTCTTCTCTCTTCTCACCTTTCCTTTTTTCTTCCTCTTTCTTTTTCTCTCTTCCCTTCTTGATCACTCTTCCCTCTCTCTTGCTTCTTCAGCTATCATGACTCCATTTCTCTATTCCCCTCTTCTCTCTCCCTCTCTTTTCCTTTACTCTCTCTTCCCCTTTCCCTTTTTCCATCAATCTTTCCCCTCTTCTCTTTACCTCTCTTCTCTCTTCCCTCTTCTCTTCTCTCTCTTCCTCTTTTCACTTGTCCCCTCTTTTCACTCTTCTTTCCCTCTTTTCTTTCCCTTTTCTTTTCATCTATCTCCCCTTCTCTGTTTTAATCTCCTTCCTCTATTCTCCATTCCTCTCTCCAATTTTCTTTCTTCATTTCTTCTCTTCCTCTCTCCCTATTTCTTTCCCTGTCTCTCTTCCTCATCTCTTCTTCTCTTTCTTCCTTTTCTCTCTCATTACAGACTTGTGATTCACCGACCCTCTTGTCAATACACCCCTGCTCCCAATAGCTCTTAGAACATTCAAGACCAAACTCCTAAGGTCTGGGACTGGTTTCCAAGCTCTGAATGAACGACAAATTTGGTTTAACAAGGTGATTTTCTCTTTATTGCTGGGGGTGAGAGTGGGGGCCATTAACAATAGCAGGACTCTGTGAACCCATAGTCTGAGGGATTCCCTCTTTGGGTTCTATTAATAAGAGCTCATATAATCACTCACCTCGGCATTCAAGGCTCCTATAGTCCAGTAACAACTAATCATTTCAGCCAGATTTCTTTTTCATCCCCACCCTTTACCCTTGCTATCCTCTGGGCACGTCTCAGTACATACATATTCATTATACACATGCATGTGCACACACACAGAGTGATAACTCCCCCCTCTCCCCACTGCACACCCTGGACACAGTAGGGATTTTACATTGGTTCCTTTCCCTTGTTTATATTTCTATCACTCCTCCTACCTCCTCCTGACACCCCCCCCCCCACAAGCAAAGTGCCGAGGGACACAAGAGTGCTAGAGTGGCATGAGAACTTAGAACATAGAACAAAGAATTTCAGAAAGATTTGTAGATCAGAGACCAAAGAATGTTGGAGTTTGATGGACCTAAGAGGAACAGAGCCCAGGTGTTTCTCTTTCTACTCCCTCTCCCCTGTCCGCCAGCAGACATTTAATGCCTTGAATTAGTATCAAGAAATAGGCAAACTGTGTGCCTCAGTTTCCCCATCCCTGCTCAGGAGTCAGTAGTCTACCCCATAGGAAGATCGGTGGGATGTAAGGAATGGGGAAAAGAGAGGATGGGAAATGGGAAGAAAGACAAGGTGAGGGAAAACTGGTTCTCATTAGCAGGCTTTGGAATGACAGCAATCCTAGTGGGAGCTCCCCTCCCCTGGGTTACCCACCCCGCCCCCCACCCCGGGTCAGCTCAGAGGGGAGGAGGTGTGGGAGGGGAGGTCCAGAGAGCAGCCGGGCAGGCACTTAGCCCAGGCCTGTGCAGTAATCCCTGCTTTTGTCCAGGCCTTTGTCTACACAGTGCACCTGGTCCTTGGGCGGCCCACTCTTCAGGTAGCTGTGGCTCCCAGAGGCCCCAGGCGGCCCCACTGTGAGAGAGACGCCAACCCTGGGCCTCCCAGGGCACTGACCCCTTTGTCCTGCTCCCCAGCTGTAATTACGTCCTAATAGAGCAACTAATGGTTTCTCTTTCTTTGCACACGTTTAAGAGGTGTCTGATGGGGCTGGGAAATTGGTCTGAAACCCGGAGCTCACTGGCTGGGTGGTGGTGGCTGAAGGGCCTGTCCCCTCCGTGCCCCCCTTAATGGCCAGGGAGGCTGATAATAACTGCCATTTCTATAGGCCTCTGAGGTTCGAAAAGCACTTTCCTCAGCCCAGCCCTGGGAGGCAGTGAGGAGCAGGAAAAAGAAAGGGGGAAAGGGGGGAAGGGAGGGGGGAAGGGGGGGGGGGGGGTGGGGAGGAGGGGGGGGATGGGGGGAGAAGGTGAGATACAGTGGGGCAGGGAGTCAGAGAAGGCGGAGTCCAACACCAGTGACTCTGCCTCCTACTACCTGTTTGTCCCTAAGTCAGTCACTTCACTTACCTGAGCCTCAGTTTCCTCTCCTGTAAAATGAGGGAGTTGGACCCAATGGTCCCTTCTGGTGCTATAACTTGCTCCCTATGCAACCTTTGGTAAGTTTGCTCCCTTCTCTGGGCCTCAACTCTCCCATCTGTGGAATAAAAACATTGAACTCAATGGCTTTTAAAGTCCTTTCTGATCCCTTGTCTTGCCAAGGTCCCCAGCTAGTAAGGGAATTACAGGGCCATGTAAAGTTCAGTGCCCCATCCACAGAGCCACCCAGCCTCTTAAAGTCAGAGCTGGGATTCAAACTAAGGTTTTCTGATTCTAGTGCTCTTTCCTCAACTTTTCTTCACTTCTCTTGGCCTCAGTTTTCTCCTCTGTAAAATGGGGATAATAACACATTCCCCTTCACCTCACAAAGTGGTTATGAAGTTCCAATGAAATAATTGTGTGTACTTTGTAAACTTTTAAGCACCATAGAAATTTTATCTCCTGTTGCCATCTTAATAGCAGGGAATCAACTGATTTACTCAAGGCTAGTCAGACAACAAGCATTTAATAAGGGTCACTGCACACAGGTAATAAGCATCATATGTAAGACTGAAACCCAGATCACCCAGCTCCAAGACCATCCCTCTTTCTTTTGTGCCAAGTGGATATTCAGTCATTTGAGTTTCATCCAACTCTTCCTGACCCCATCCAGGGTTTTCTTGGCAGAGATACAAGAATGGTTTTCCATTCCCTTCTCCAGTTCATTTGACAGATGAGGAAACAGAGGCCAACAGGGTGAAGTGACTTACCCAGGATTACACAGCTACTAAGTGTCTGAGGCTGAATTTGAACTCAGTCTTCCTGACTCCAGGACTAGTGTACTAAGTAGGAGACTCCCAAGACAATGTCTTCTAGAAGCTTACCCTGATTAACCTAACTGTACAGCCAGCCTACTCACTACCAGGGGGTCCATCAGATGCTGACCATGGGTGGGTTGTCTGGTCCTTCTATCACATTGTTTCCTTGTGGATTCAGAATGTTAGAAATTGGCAGAAGGCCCTCAGAGAGCACCCTTAACCAGAAACTCCCTCCCCCCACCAAGTGTTTCCCCACAGCTATCTGAATCCCTCCAGAGATGACAACTCACTGCCTTTCAGAAGCACAGACTCTCTGAGTTGGCAGAGACCCCAGAAGCACTTAATCCTACTACACTTCAGTGAGAATCCCACCTATAGCATCCCAGGTAAGTGCTCATGCTGTCCCCATCCATGAGGGTTAGCCCATGTCACTCTTGGATAGAGTCCATGACCAGAGGTTTCTTTGTATTGAGTTGAAATCTACCTTCTAATGCTTCCCTCACTGATCTTAGTTCATAGAACTGGAAGGGACCTTGGAGATTAACTGTCAAACTCACCCAATGTACAGGGGAGGAAACTGAGGCCCAGAGATGACTGATGTCAGATAGCTAGTAAGAGGCAGAAGGAGCTGAGACTCAAACCCAGGTCTCCTGACTGCTAGCACTACTCAGGTCAAGAGGCATTTATTAATGTGCTTAGCATTGTGCTAAGTGGGTAGGAATGAAAAGAAATGCAAAAAATAATCCCTGCTCTCAAGGAGTCTAAAGAATGACCACACATAGGGGCAGCTAGGTGGTGCAGTTAAATAGAGCACAGGCCCTGGAGTCAGGAGGACCAGAGTTCAAGTCTGGCCTCAGACACTTAACACAAAAACTAACCTTGTGACCTTGGGCAAGTCGCTTAACCCCAATTGCCCTCCAAAAAAAAAGCAAAAGAAAAAAAAGAATGACCACACTCTAATTTTTGTCATTGCTGCCATGGTGAGGGAGAGAGGAGGGAGTCCATACAGAGCAAATCTGCTCCCTCAACTCAAACCACAAACGTTTAACATTGTGAACACTGTGATTCAGACACCAGAAAAATAGACTGATGTGTAGGAACGCCATGTGATTCAGTGGAAAGCTTAATGGCTCTGGAGTCAGAAAAAAGGAGTTTGAATCCTACCTGCATGACTTGAAGTAAGGCACAACTTCTCTGGGACTCAATTTCTCATCTGTAAAACGAGTGGGTTGGACTTGATGGCCTCTGAGTTGAAACAGTCCCTACCCTCAAAGAGGCTATCCCTTCCATCCCTGTAGCCTCCCCTAGGAAAGCCTTTCAGATATTCAAAGACAGTAATCAGATCTTGGGTGGAGGTCTTGTCTCCCGAACTAGACTGAGCTCCCCAAGGATAGATACTGTGCATACTCTGTCTACCTCCTCTCTCCTCTAAAGTAACATCCACCACTAGTGGGGGCTTAAGGAATATTTGAAGTCGCCATTTAAATATGTGCAGTGGTAACATTCACTTATTCAGAAACCCGTATTAAGTATCTGTTATTAACATCTCCTGGTTTCCCAGCTGCTAATGTCTTCCCAAGGTTACATTGTATCCATTTTGTGAGTGTCTAACCTACAACTGTATTTGTGAACGAGTTGAGGAGAGAGACTATTTCACTTGAGTCTTTGGGTCCTCGGTACCTCAAACAGGGCCTGGCACATATTAGACTTAATACTGGCTGATGGTTACTTTTGTGCAGCTCATTCCTCTTCCCTCTGAGTTCAGGCATATAAAAAGATTGAGACGTCCTGGGCCCTGCTCAAGGAGAGGTGAAAAAGTGGAGACAAGATTACAGAAGGGTGGGAGGTGGGGGGTTGGACAGCCACATAATGTTAGGGATTCTGTGTGAAGCAGTGGGGTGAACCCAGGCTCAGTTGAGGTCCTCCATTCTGACTCTGACACTTAGTAGCTGAGTAACCTTGGGTAAGTCCCTTCTTCTCCCTAGGCCTCAGTTTCCTCATCTGTAAAACTGAAGGAATGATCCCTGCTCAGACTTCCTCATAGGCACAAGGTCTCTGTGAACTGAGCTGTTGCTCAGATAAAAGGATTATTTAATTGTCACAATGTCATAAGGTTGTCTTGTGCTATGAGACGCCATCACTGTCTGTAGCTGAAGGGTTGAGAGACAGATTTCTTTTGCTTCACCCCACAGGAAAAAAAAGAGTAATGGAGGTAGAAGTTCACAGGAGGGTAAGGAAACTGAGGGGCAGATAAAGTTATTTATCCAAGGTCACACTGGCTCCTGTCATCTAGCTCAGGAACCCCCAGAATCCCATAGCTGGAAGGGAGCTCACAGGCCACTGAGCCCAAGCCCTCACTTTACAGATAAGAAAAATGAGTCTCAAAGGGAAGAGATCCCTTAGACAACAAGTTACAGAGCTTAAATGATGAAGAATTTTCTTTCTTATGAGGTGATGAATTCCACTTTGGGACAGACAAATGGGCAGGGAGAGACAGAGAGGCATAGAGAGAGACACAGAGAGAGAGAGAGACAGAGACAGGGAGAGACAGAGAGACAGAGAGAGAGAGAGAGA
>NW_027185850.1:27579623-27583737 GCF_028583685.1 Petaurus breviceps papuanus | reverse complement strand
AGAGAGAGAGAGAGAGAGAGAGAGAGAGAGAGAGGCTGGAATCTGTATCTGAGGCAGGTGGACAGAGGGACTGCCATGTGTTGGGTGGAAGGGCCACTGGATTGGTTCTCATGGAGCCTTGAGTTGTTGGCTGTGTAATCTGAGGCAAGTCTCTCCTCAGAGCTGGAGAGGACCTCAGGATTCCTGGCTGCCACACATTAGGTTTGCTCTTTCTCTGATACTCCTTAGCTCCAATCACTCCTTGATGGTTCTCCCCTGGATCTAGAAGGGGCATGGCTTAGGACCATGTCCCTCCCCTCTGCCCCCCCCCCCTTGCTCCAACGCTGCTGGTCCTCTCTGAGGTCACATGATCCCCAACAATGGAAGTCCACATACCTGTGAGGCCCTCCCAAGAGTCAAATTCAAGCCAAACTCCATGACTTTCTGCATCAATCTCCCTCTATCTCTGTTTTTCCCGGTTTTTGTGCCTCTGTCTCTGTATCTCTCACTGTCTGTCCTCCCCCTCCCCTCCTCTATCCCTCTCTCCCTTCTCCACAGTTTTCCTTCAGTCCCTCTTTTTAGAGGCCAATGCTAAGGGTGTAGTATAGGCTTCTGGATCAGCGAATCATCCTCACTGTAGTATTAAATGGATGGGACATTTTACGCTTCTTTGTTTCATAGGTTGCCATGGCCCAAAAAGTTTCACCAACAAGTGGCTATTGGGAATGTGCCTCTCCATGGATATTGAGGCTGGTCTGTTTCTGAGGTCATACTCTAAGCCTTTCCAGTCTGGTACAACATGTGGCCACCGGTATAGCCTTTGAGAAGCTAGGCTTACCTTCCTCACCACAGCGAGGTATCAGAAGAGGTTGGATTTATAGAAAATAAATTCAAGCTCATTGTTGGGGACTGGGTAGGGGAGAGAGAGGGAGACAGAGGAGGGAAGGAGAGAGACAGAGACAGAAACAGAGACAGAGAGAAGAAGGAGGAGGAGAAGGAAGGAGAGAGAGAGAGGAAGAGAAAGGGAAGAAGGGAGAAAGAGGGAGAAAGGAGGGCAGGAGACAAGGAGGGAGAGAGAGGGAGGGAAACTGAGACAGACAGAGAAAGACAGAGAGAGAGAGTACATACTGGTGGGTAGGTAGGGAAATGGGGGTGGGAGGAACTAGCATCTAGCGAGAGCAGGAAAGCCTCACAGAGGCCTTTCAATGTCTAAGCCAGATGTAGTTTCTAAGAGGTAGAAATAAAGAGGAAGCGCATAGCAGTCATGAAGGACAACCTGTACAAAGGTCTATTATAATGAGAGACAGAGCGTGGTGCGAGGCCAGATCGTCTAGAGCAACCACAGAATGCAGGAAGCCAGGAAAGGCATGCTGGGCCAGATGGCCAAGGGCCCTAACTGCCAGCAAGGAGCTTCTATTAGATTCTAAGGACAATTGGGAGCCACAGGACCTTCTTGAGTGAGGGAGTGACTTCAGGAATATCACACAGGTAGCCACATGGAGGATGGATAGAGAGGAGAGAGAATAGAGTCAAAGGAGACCAGTTAGGAAACTCACCTCATAATCCAGGTGAGGGGATTGAGGGTTTGTGCTTAGGGGAAGGGGAGAGAAGGGACATATGTGGGATTTGCTGTGGATGGAGCGGTAGTGAGTTGGTAAGTGATTGGTTACATGTGGACAATGTGCTGAGCAGTCCCAGATACACTGGGGCCATTTGTAGGTGCCTTGGTGATGGAGGAAAGGATGGGTATGGCTAGAGGAGGAAGGTGCCTGCTTCTCTGCGGCCTACTCCAGAGCCAGGCATCCCCTAGCACCAGGCGGGGCTAATGGCGCTCAGGCTTTATATACTCCCAGATAAACAGTAGGCACTTAAAAAATGCTTATGGATCGATTGACTGGTTGTCTCTATTGAATCATAAGTCCATGCCTTTATTGTGTGAATCCATCAGACCCAGGCCCCAACAAACTGGGAATGCACTTTCCAAAGTTTCTACTAACTAAGGGGCTTAAAAATGTAAATACAAACAACATTTATTAAACACCTAATGTGTGCAGACCCCTGCTAGGGGCGGGCAAAGAGCCATGCGCCCTGCCCTTCCATAAGCTTCCACTCTCTGAAATGGGAATCCTAAAGCCAGCATTGCCTCCTCCCAGGGCTGGGGACATGGAGGGGGAGGGTGGTATCATTACCACTGATGTGAAAAGAAAGTGTTCTTGGTATTCAGCTGTCGCAAGGAGGAACCCCTTTATCAGCCTGAAGTCTGGAGGGTTTTTTCTCAACCTAGGGGAGCCAATGTCCCCTCACTCCTGGCTGGAGGCAGGAGGCTGGTACCCGGGCACTGTCACGTGGTTCTGGCTGGTCAGGGGCCAAGGGAGAAAATGCAAACACATTATCCACTCCAGCAAATGCAATCTGCTCCCAAGGGCTGACAATTAGGCTGCCGGCCCACTGGGCCTCACACTTGACTTAGGAAAATGATCACTCAGCAGCTGAGGCCAGAGAGAGGAGGGCTGGGCTGGCAGCCCCCACCATTCTGCTTGTACCCACAGTCACACTCACAGGCCTCCTGGATCACCAAGACAGTGGCTTTCTCAGGGTAGGAAACACCTTCCTGACTTCAGATCTTGGGATCTCAGAGGTCATCTGCTCTTAACCCCCCTCCCCCCATTTTAGAGGTGAAGAAACTGAGATTCAAGGAGGTCCCATTACTTGCTCAGAATTACACCAGAAGCACAGAAGAGGGATTTGAACCCAGGTTCTCTGACATCAAATCCAGCATTCTTGTCTGCTGCCTCACAACTTGGTCCATAACTCTACTGAGGACGTGATCACCAACACAAATGGGCAGTGGCAGAATGGCAGGCTTGGGCCCCTAGACTTCATCCGGCCATCTCAAGAGGCTGAGGCTGCTACTAGTTTCCTATGCGACCTGAGTCTCAGTTGGATCATTCTGTAAAATGGGGCCATAAGCCCTACCCTATCTGTCACCCCAAGGGCTGCTGTGAAGGTTCATTAAAGCCTTGTATACTACTGAGCATCTCATGCGTATCATTCAACAGAGCAAGGCAACAAGCATTTACTGAGTGCCTACTGTTTGCAGGGCCTTCCTTGTGTATGTTCAACACTGGGGGTGCAGAGATATAAAGAGAATGACTGAGGCCTTGGACTCAGGATTCTATAATTGCTTCGAAGTAAGGAAAAGTCCCCAGGTTACTCTGGTACATGGTGGGCAAAGGGTAGCGTGAGGCCTGTGAGATCCTGCACAGGGGCCACAGGCTAAATCAAGGACTCAACGAGTAAGTGGCCCATGAAATCTCCTTCCCTCCAAGAATGATCCCACAACTCTGAACTCCATAGATGACCATGGGCAAAGAATCCATGGCCCTCTGGTCAACCTCAAACTGGTCCTGGGTCTCTCTGGGATGACTAAGGCTGGATCTGGGCCAGCAAACTCAGTCCATCCGAGGACCTTACTCTCAAAGCCCAGATATGGAGATCCAGCCAGAGCTTAGTTCTGGGGGAGTGGGGCAGGCAGGAAGGAAGAGACAGGGTTCCAGGTCTCCTGGAATTGGACCCAGGAGGAAGGGCTAGAGGGGCAGGTCAGGAACAGCTGGGAGAAGCTGGCAACCTTGGGGAAAACTCCGTTTTGGGCAAAACTCAGGGTATTAAGTGAGGGGGGCTGGGGTGTCAGAGCCCAGCTAGGGCCTGGGGGAAGGGCTGCCCCCTCCCCTTAGCCTCTCTCACCAGCACATGTGGCCTGGCTCTTTCCTTTCCTCCTTCTCCTTGAAAGGGGTCTGGATCATTTGGAAACCATTTGGCCCCATATGGATCGTTTTTGAGGTAATACTTGGTAATTCACTCTGTTTCCCACTTGTTTTTTTTTTATTGAAAAGGCTGATTCTGTGTGTGTGTCCTGGGGAGGGGGGGCTAACTTAAGGAGGCTGGAAGAGATTGTGACAGAGGCAGAGACAGAGCTTGCAGGAGACAGAAATTGTGAGAGACTATAAGAGAGAAGAAGAAACAAAGGCAAGGGAAACTGAGGTAATGAAAGGGGAAAAGACAGAGAGACCAGGGGGACAGAGACTGAGAAACTTAGAAACTGTGTGTGTGTCTGTGTATCTGTGTGTGTATGTGT
>NW_027185850.1:27546873-27554109 GCF_028583685.1 Petaurus breviceps papuanus | reverse complement strand
CAATAAATACTTGTTGACTTCAAAGAAGAAAAGGGAACCTGTAAACAAAATGATTTCTTACCCTTCCATACCCTTCCATCTATCATGGCTTTCTTGAGTTAGTATGGAAATACAGGAGAAACCTGGATTGACCTAAATACTCTATTAGCCCACCTAACTTTGACTAGCAACTATGGAAAAAGTGTTTGCAAGGCAAAAGAATCTCAACAATACCAACTTCTCCAAGAAACTCAAACTATTCTATTCATTAAGGCACAGCTCTCCCTCCTTTCTCCCTTTCCCAGCTCACGCACAGATACCACACCTTCCTTGTGTCACTCACAACATGATCCAGGACTCCAGCCTGGATTGTTTGTGTCTCATTCCTAAAATATTGGCATTCATTGGCATCTTCCTGCATATACTAATAATGATAGCTAGCATTTATGTGGCACTTTAAGACTTGCAAAGTATATTTTATATGTTATCTCATTTGATCCTTATAACAATCCTGGGAAGTAGGTGTTATTATCTCCAATTCATAGATGAGGAAACTGACACAGAGAGTGGCTAAGGGACTTATTCATACAATTTATGTCTGACTTAGGATTCAAACTCAGACCTGGCTGAGTCTATCTGCTGCTCTATCTGCTGCCCAGTTTTCTCTATAATGTGTTAATGGTCGTTTTCTACTTTTGCCTTGGTACCCATTTACCTTCTAGTTTCCCTGACTCGGTCCCTATTGTCAGGTATTCCTCTGGTCTTTTGCTCTCATCTGGGGAATAACATCCTTCCCTGCCTCCTTGGCTTACTGATGCCCAGTGAATATGGTTTGAATCTCCACTCCAAGGACTCTTCTTGTCAGCACCTGTATTCCTTGAGATAAAATGCCTGCAGAAATGAGGATAGGCATCCCTGAAGACAAAGATAAGGCCAGCAAGGTTAATTGCTAAATATTATAGAGATTTATTGTTGGATGTGGGCCAGCTGTGGTCCAAGCCTCCATCTCCTGACTCCGACTGCTTATAAGTTTTGCATTAACCTCTTGGATACCATGGCACAGGCCAGGCTGATTCTAACAGAATTCTAAAACATGTTAAGAAAGAGATGTGTAGGCAATTTGCTGGTAACATGAAGTTAGAGGGGACAACTAATACAGTAAGAATGACAGAATCGGCATCCAACATGTATCAAAAGACTAGTGCATTAGGCAAAATCTGCTAAGATGGAATTTAACAGAGGTAAATGTAAAGTCTTTTATTTGGGTTCAAAAAGTCAATTTTACAAATACAAGACAGGAGAGGCATGGCTAGGCACCCCTTAATTTGAAAAAAGAAAAGATCTGGGGGTCTAAGTGGACTGCAAGCTCATGTCAACAGTGGGATATAGTGGACAACTAACTAATTTGAATTTAGACCTCATTAAGAGAGTACAGAGCAAAGGAGGTGATATTCCCACCATCTGTTGCCTTGGTCAGACTAAATCTGTAGTATCATGTTCCAAATTTTAGGAAAGGCATTGATAAGGTGAAGAAGGAAGGCAATGAGTGTGGTAAAAGGCTTAAATAAAATATTATGCATATTTGTACAGTGCCTGGCACATAGTAGGCATTATTCGAATGCTTAGAACCTTCCCAATTATGCCCTTTGCATCCAGTTCCTAGGAGGACTTGTTGAAGGAACTGGGGGTGCTTAGTGTGGAGAAGACTTACGGGGTGCATGAGAGTTGTCTTCCAGTATCTGATGGACTGTCATTGTTCTATTTGGCCCCAGAGGACAGAGTTGAGAACAATCATTGGAAATTTCCAAAAGGCCAGGTTAGACAGACATCAGGAAGAACTGCCTCACAGTGAGACCTATCTTAGAGTGGGAGGGGCTGCTTGGGGAGGTGTTGGCTCTCTCTTTCCCCTCCTTGTTGAGGTCTTTGGGCATTTGCTGGATAATCACTGGTCAGGTATGTTGCAGAAGAGATAACTGTTCATGCATGGGCGATGCTACATGACTGGCCTCTGAGGTCCTTCTCATGCTTCCAGGATTCTTCACATATCCAGAAGAAGGTGCAGAGATCTCAAGGAGCCATCCTGGGTTCAAGAAAACATCCTGTTGGGTGAACGTTATTTCTTTTTGTGACAAAGTTGCAGGGTGGGCACATTAGAGGAATGCTAGAGATATTTATTGTTCACTTAGTGTTCAGCAAAACATTTGACAGTCTCTCATGGTATCCTTGAAACCAAATGGAGAATAACAGAATCAGACATCTGGAAAGGACTTCATGGTCATCTAGGCCAACCCATGCACCAAAAGAACACCCACTATGACATACCAACAAATGGTTGTCCAAGATCTGCTCAGAGACCTCCAGGTAGTGGGAGCTCACCATCCCCCAAGGCAAGCCATTCCGCTTCCTGGACATCTGCTTACCATTCATCCTGCACTCAGGCCGCCATCTTCATCTGCTCCTTATAGAAATGCCCTACTGCCCAGTTCTCCTCTATGGACCCTCTCTCCTCAGAATGGAAACTCCTGTGGGACAGGAACTATCTTTCATTTTGTTTATATTTGTATTTATGTTTATTTGTATTGTTATAGTGTCTGGTATATAAGAAACACTTAGTAAGTACTTTATCCATCTATTTCATCTTTTCTCATCTATCTATCTGTCTGTCTGTCTGTCTATTTCTTTATAACTCTAATTTTTAGAGTTGTAATGATAATAATAATAATAAATTCTTAACATCAAATGAAATTGACTTCTTAGAAACTTCTGACTGTATCTCAAAGTTCTATCCTGGGGGTAAAGGGAAAGTCAATAATCATTTGTTAAGCACCTACTATATGCCAGGCCCTATACCTTAGGGAAAAAAAGAAACGTAAAAATAATCCCTGCCCTCAATTTCACAATCAGTTGCTGCTACTGATAATCATGATGATGATGCATCATTTCAACTAAGTCTGGCTCTCCATGATCTCTTTTGGGGTTTCTTGGCAAGGATTTTGGAGTAGTTTTGCCATTTCCTTCTCTAGCTCATTTTACAGATGAGGAAACTAAGGCAGACTGGGTGAAGTGACTTGGCCAGGGTCACACAGTTAAGAAGTGTCTGAGGCCAGATTTGAATTCAAGTCCTCTTGACTCCAGGCCCGCTGCTCTGTGCACTATGGTGTTACCTTGCTCCCTGAAACTCACAATCTAGTGGGAATAAAGTCTAATCACTTCTCCATATGATATTCCTTCAGATATTTGAAGGCGTCTACCATGGCTCCCTCCCCCCAAGTCTTCTCTCTAAGTTAAACATTCCTAGAACCTTCAGCCCATCCTCATATAGCATGGAATCAAGGCCCTTCCCCATCCAGGCTGTCTTCCTCTAGTTTTCCATCTTCTTATTAATATCCTTCCTAAAACGTGATGCACAGAACTGAACACAATACACCAGTTGTGGTACAACCAGAGCAGGGAATAGAGGGATTATTATGTCTTATCTTATTCCTGAAAGCTATGTGTCTCTTGAGGCAGTCCTGGATCGCATTAGGATGGTTTTTCTTTAAAAAAAAACCTGGGGAGGGAGTTGCCATATTACATTCTGCATTCACATTGAACTTGGGGTCACTAACTCCTTCCCCCTAGATCTTTTTTTTTCCAGACAAACTTACAGAGTCATACCTTACACATGAAGTACTATAATGTTTCATGCACTCAAGGGTCCTTCTCAGATTTATGTCATTTGAAAATTTGATAAGGCCTAATAATAACAATATCAACAACTAACATTTATGTTGTGCTTCAAGATTTGCAAATTACTTTTACAAGTATTTGCCCGTTGGAATCTCACAACAATCCTGGGAGACAAATATTGATATTATCCCCATTATAGACCAAAGACTGCGGCAAACAGAGATTTGACGCTGGTCCCAAAGTTAGTACGTGTGTGAAGTAGCATTTGAATTCAGGTCTTCCTGAGTTCAAGGACAGTGCTCTATTTACTGTTGATACCTGGTTGACTTTGTTTAATGTATATATAAAAATGTTAAGCAGCATAAGGTCAACCATAGGCCCTTGGAACATTGTATTTTAGACCTTCCGCCATACTGATGTTGGACCACCAAAGTCCAGTTCTTAATCTAGCTCTTTGATGATCTCCAAATCCATCTAACCATATTACCTCCTAGTCCACATCTCTATCTGCTGCACAAGGACAGCATGAGAGAGACTTAATCAAACAGTTTGATCAAATCTGGGCAAATTACATCTATAGGATTTCCCATATCTGCCAGTTTGGTAAGACTTTCAATAAGGAAAGTGACATTCCCATGACATGACAAATTCTTGATGAAGTCATATTAGGTCTTTGTGATCGCTGTTTTCTTTTCTAGGTTCCCTTTAATAAATGCGGTCTAGAGGTTTTTCAGGAGTCAAAGTTAAGGTTAATGGCCTCAAGTTTGTGAGCCCTATTTTCTTCCTCTTTTTTTTTAAATTAAACCATGATATTTTGGCCTTCTCAGGTTCTATGGGATCTCTTCCGTCCTCAATCTTTCAAAGATAATTGACAAAAATCACTTTTTTTTCTTCTCACCAATGACCTGAAGTTGGAGATTATTTAGACGAGGAATCTTGACCTCACCACAGACTTCTAGCTGCTATCTTTAGTTATCTTAGGTATCAATCAATTAGTCAACAAGTATAATACAAGTGTGTTATACACTTCCCATTTTCTAGATACTGAGCTAAGTACTAGGGATATAAAGAAAGGAGAAAACAGTTCCTGCCCTCAAGGGGCTCACATTCTAATGGAGAAGACAATTGATCATAAAACACATTTTTATTCTGTCTTGTTCATCCCCCAAATCATTCTCTTTGTCAGAAAAAAAAAGCTAAAGAGTTGAGAAGTACTAGCTTCTTACTGTTTTCAACAGTCATTGTGCTGCCTTCCCTGAGTGTGGTCCTATCCCTAATGTAGCAAAAACAAAAACAAACCAACAAAGACCTTCTTTTTGTTACTTTTAATTTTCTTCATTAGCCTCAGTTCATTATGAATAAAGGACTTAAAAACCAGGAACTGTGAGTTACCCCTTTGCCACATGCTCTCTAAGCCTGAGCTTACTAGAGTGAGTTCCAGATTTTGTATGAATTTGTGGAAGAATGTGTCATGGATCTGGGAGTGAGAATATTTCAGACTAGTTGTTCTTACTATACCACTTATGAATATCCCTTTCTAAAAGCTTAAGTCTGGTTGGATAATTAACAGATAATCATGGGAGGAGCATACCAGTGGGGGCTCGTAGACAACAACTCTCCCCATCCCATCTCTTGTGACCTCTCAGAGATACTCCTAAACCCCAAGAGGAGATATAGCAGCCATCTTCTGGGGAACCAACTTGTCAGGACCAGTGGGGGTTGGAAGAGTAGCATCATGTGCTCTCTGGGAAAGAACTGTCATACTTGAAGCTATCCAAAAGCTGAATCAGCTGCCCTGGGAAGGAATGAGGACTCCCTCACTAGAAGTTTCCAAATGAAGATTAGATGGTCACTTGTTGGGCATATTATGTAGGGATTTTTGGTTTATGTATGTCCTGGGTTAGATGACATCTAGGTTTCTTTCTCACTCTGAGAATGTTAGTCTGTAATAAAGAATACTAGAATGACAGATACCTCATTGCAATTCAACTTTTTATTGAGATACCTATTGGTTAGTATTCACTACAGCATAGAGAGGAAGATACTTTCAGGCACTATTAGAATGGAGCTAGGGCTTCCTATATACCATGGAATACGGAGCACTTTTGGCCTTTGTCCTATATAGTAAAAAAAAAAAAAGTAGAATCTGAGTTGTCTTAAGTGTGGCATCATGGGACAGGAAAAAAAAACAATGGGTTTGGAGTCAGAGGACTTGAGTTTGAATCTTAGTTCTGTTTACATATACAATATCTTGACAAATAACTGATCATTCTTCCCTGAGTCGGTTTCCTTGCCAGAAAAATGAGCAAGTTGGATTGGATTGGCTTTTCCCTTCCAAGTATAAACCCTATGCTTGTCTGTTCCCTGTGAGGATGATAGTGATAGTGGTCATGCTGCCATTATCTTTGGGTGGCACCTGGTACTGGCTGCCCAGTCCCCCCAGCTGGGAGGGCTCTCTCTCTTCTAAGACTGCCGCCCAAATATCCTGCATGCAACTCCTGTTTGTTCACATGCATGTTTTCTTATCTTTTAGAATGTAAGCTACCTGAGGGTAGGTATTATTTTTCCCCCAGCATTTAAGACACAGTGACCAGTACATAGAAATGTAATGGGAGCTCCATTTTCGAATGCATTGTGTTCTTTGCCTATTGCCAGCCTGCATGAAGAGGCTGTGAAAGTCACTTTCAGAAAGGTGTGATGATGTTTAATGGAAGGAGCCTGGTCCCTGATTCCAAATAGGTGCAAATATTCTGACTACATTTGCCAGTGAACTTAGTGGGAGTAAATACCTTATGGTGACTGCTTTAATCTTAAACCAATTCCCTCCAGGGACTGAGATAGTGTTTGAGAGAGTCCCCCCAAGTGTTAGGGGAAAGTGTTTGTTCTTTTTTTCTCATTGCCAATCTCTTCAATAAAATTCCCTTTATAAGAGATAATGGGGGGGGCAGAGTCAAGGTGGCTGAGTAGAAACAGGACTTCCCTGGGGCTCCGGCTCTCTTCTCCTCCAATTCATATAAAAGGGGACTCTGAACAAACTTTGAAACTACAGAATGCACAAAATGACACAGAGAAGCTAACCTCCTGCTGAGGACAGCCCAGCAGGCAGGCAGGAATCAGCCAGCTCAGCACTCAGCCTATCCCAGCCCCACCAAGACTGAGGTTTTAGCTCTATGGCGGGCCTGACCAGCCACTGGCTGGAGGGACTCCAGATCACCAGCAGCTGTGGCGGTCAAGAATTATCAACACATAGATGCAAAGGACAAAGTAAAAGGTCAGTGCAGTGTGGACTTTGGGACCCAGTAGTTGGGAGTGCATTGGCTTTTGCCCCTGGGGTGAGAAGCCGCTGAGGGCTGTGGCCCAGCCACCAACTTATGGCAGCTTCAGCTCCTGGCCTGCAGAGTGTAGGGGGACCAAGCGACCAGTCTGAGGGGTAACCGCTCTTGCTTTAACCTGCTTGGCTTTGGATTGCAGTCTAGGGTGGAGGTCTTAGGGTGTGTGACCTGTGCAACTGCTATTTTGGAGCAGTGGGTAGGGGAAAAAAGGGGAAAAAAATTGTAACTCAAAATCTGGCAGAAATGAATGATGTAA
>NW_027185850.1:27516645-27546773 GCF_028583685.1 Petaurus breviceps papuanus | reverse complement strand
GACAGCCCAAACCTCTCAGAGCTAGCCCTAGATCCTAAAGAGGAGGCATAGCCTTGGTCTGGGGGAGCCACACTCACAAAAGTGGGAACTGGATATAGTTGGTGTTCAGTCATTTGGTCATGTCTAACTTTTCATGACCCTGGACTACTGGATGCCAATTCTGTCTGTGGTGTTTTCTTGGCAAAGATACTGGAGTGGTTTTCCATTTCCTTCTCCAGGAATTGGGTAATATGTGTGTTGAATGATTGACTGGCTAGCTGACTGACAACATTAGTACCTGAAGACACCTTAAATTACTCTCCAATCATCTACATTATCTCACATAGTATTTTCCTTTTTTTTCTTTTGGAGGGGGGAAGGGCAGGGCAATGGAGGTTAAGTGATTTGCCCAAGGTCACGGGGCTAGTAAGTGTTAAGTGTCTGAGGCCATATTTGAACTCAGGTCCTCCTGACTCCAGGACTAGTGCTTTATTCACTGCGCCATCTAGCCGCCCCTCACATAGTATTTTCTTATGGGATCCTAGATTCTTATGCTGGATGGCACCACAGGGGGCCAGGCAGTTCACCCCCCCCCCCCCAAACTGTGATATCCACAATGATTGCTTAGCTAGCCTTCACCTAAGCATTTCCACTGGTGAGGAGTTTACTACCTGGGAAAACAACATTGATTATTTTTCCTCACATCTTGCTTAAGCCTGCCTCTTTCCAACATCTACCTGCATCTCTTACCTCAGCAGACCAGAATGACAAGTTTATCCTTGGTGCCTGATGTCAAGATAGAGTAGAATCTTGATCTTTAACCCTTCCCTATGTGTGAACTCTCATCTCCCCAAGACAGGTCCTGCATCTCTACTTCTCTGGATACATCCATGCACCCAGACTGAGTGTAGGGAGACCAAGTGACTATTCTGAGGGGTAATCACTCTTGCTTTAACCTGCTTGGATCTGGAGTGCTGTCTAGGGTGGAGGTCCTGGTGTGCGTGACCAGGTGCCAGAGCCTGTGGAGTCTTCAGAAAGGGCACTCAACTAATAGCTCCAGCAGCTGTGAAAACTCCAGCAATTTGGGACAGAGCTCTCCTCTCTGGAACCAAAGTTCTACTGTGGCAAAAAGCTGAAAAGTCAAGTAATTGAATGGCAACATGAGCAAGAAAAGAAAGCAAAGCAAGCACAGCAATCCAACTTTGGATTCTTTTTTGGGGGACAAAAAGGATCAAAGCATGGAAAGGCAGGAAGCCAACGAAGTCAGAACTCGTGCACCAGAAGCTTCCAAGAAAAATATGAATTGGTTACAGGCCATAGAGGAGCTTAAGAAGGATTTTGAAAATCAAATAAGAGAAGTTGAGGAAAAATTGGGAAGAGAAATGAGAATGATGCAAGAAAATCATGAAATGACAGTCAACAACCTGACTGAAGAAAATAACACCTTAAAAATAGATTAACTCTGGGGCGGCCAGGTAGCACAGCGAGTAAGAGCACCGGCTCCAGTGTCAGACCGACCTGGAGATCGAATCCTGGGCTCAGACACTTAGCACCCACCCAGAAACATCTGGCCGTGTAACCTTGAGCAAATTACTTAACCCCGATTGCTTAAAAAAAAAAATAGATTAACTCAAATGGCAAAAGAGGCTCAAAAAGGTAATGAGGAGAAGAATGCTCTAAAAAGCCAAATTTGCCTGATGGAAAAAGAATACCAAAAACCCACTGAAGAGAATCATTCCTTCAGAATTAGATTGGAGCAAATGGAAGCCAGTGACTTTATGAGAAATCAAGATACTATTAAGCAGATCCAAACAAATGAAAAAATAGAAGGCAATGTGAAATATCTCATTGGAAAAACCACTAACCTGGAAAATAGATCCGGGAGAGATAATTTAAAAATTATTGGACTAACTGAAAGCCATGATCAAAAAAAGAACCTACAAATCATTCTTCAAGAAATGCTCAAGGAAAATTGCCCTGACGTTTTAGAACCAGAGGGCAAAATAGAGGTTGAAATAATCCACCAATCACATCTTTAAGAAGATCCCAAAAAGAAAACTCCTAGGTATATTATAACCAGGTTCCAAAATTCCCAGATCAGGAGAAAATATTACAAGCAGCCAGGAAGAAACAATTTGAATATTGTGGAAACACAATCAGGATAACACAGGACCTGGCAGCTTCTACACTGAGGGATGGAAGGGCTTGGAATATGATATTCCAGAGGTCAAAGGAGCTGGGATTAAAACCAAGAATCACCTACCCAGCAAAACATAGTATAATGTTTCAGGAGAAAATATGGTCATTCAGTGAAATAGAGGACTTTCAAGCATTCTTGATGAAAAAACCAGAGTTGAATAGAACATCTGACATTCAGATACAAGAAGCAAGGGAAGCATGAGAAGGTAAACAGGGAAAAGAAATCATAAGGAACTTATCAAAGTTGAACTATTTACATCCCTACAAGGAAAAACAGTAATTGTAACTGATGAAACTTTTCTCAGTATGGGGATAGTTGAAGGAAAATATAAATGTATATGTATATATATATACACACATATGGGTGTATGTGTGTGTATATATATACATATATATCTATATAGGAGGGTATATGGGCATATGAATACATGTGTGAGTGTGTGTATATATGTGTACAGTATACATAGACAGAGGGCATAAGACCAATTGAATAGGAAGGGATTATACTTAAAAGGTGAAATTAAGAGGTGAGAAGAATATAATGAGAGGAGATGGGGAGAGACAGAATGGGGTAAATTATCTTATATAGAAGAGCTAAGGGAAAACTGTTACAATGGAGGGGAAGAACAGGAAGGCAAAAGGGAATGGGTCAATCTTTTATTGAATTTGACTTAGGGAGGGAATTACATACACACTAAATAAGGTATCTCACCCTACAGAAGATTAGGGGGGAAGGGGATGACAGGGGTATGATGGAGGGGAGGGCGGTTTGGGGGGAGGGGAGTTGGAAGCAAATAATTTTGAAAAGGGACAGGGTCAAAGTAGAGAATAAAACAAGTGGGGGGTGGGATAGGATGGAGGGAAATATAGTCAGTCTTTCACAATATATCCACTATGGAAATGTTTTGTGTAGGTTCACATGTACAACCTATATTAAATTGCCTATCTTCCCAGTAAGGGTGGGTGATGAGGGAGGAAGGGAAAGAATCTGGAATTCAAAGTCTTAAAATTCAAATGTTATATATATATATATATATACATATATGTATGTATGTATGTATGTATAAGTAACTGGGAAATAAGATATACAGGCACTTGGGTATAGAGATCCATCTTGCCCTACTGGAAAGTCGGAAAGGGGATGGGGGAGGATATAGGAGAGAGCAGATTGGGGGAGGAGGTATATAGTGGGATTGATGTTTTGGGGTGGTGGGCAGGGGAAAAATGGGGAGAAAATTTCTAACTCAAAATCTTGTGTAAATGAATGATGTAAACTAAAATTAAACATTAAAAAAAAGAAAGTTGGGCCCAGAGGGGGGAAGAGACCTGTCCAAGGTCACACAGCCAGTGAGTGCAATGGCCTGGAATAAAATCTAGGGTCTTTGTGACTGCAAATACTATGGTCTTGGGGTGGCCAGGTAGCACAGTGAGTAAGAGCACTGGCTCCAGTGTCGGGATGACCTGGGGATCAAATCCCAGGCTCAGACACTTAGCACCCACCCAGAAACACCTGGCAGTGTAACCTTGAGCAAGTTACTTAACCCCGATTGCTTTAAAAAAATTATATGGTCTCTAATCTAAAAGGCCTCCCCAGTCTATATCTTATGATCATACAAAGAGAGAGGGGCCACACAGAGAAAGAGACCCTGAAGATTCCTCCTCCTTGAGCACCTTAAGCAAAGCCTGAATGGTCACTGATCAGGGATATTGCAGAAGGAATTCTGTCTCAGGTCTTGGCCATCTCAGTATATACCTCTGACATCCTTTGAGATCCAAGACTTTAGTAATTATTAATGGGTCCATAGCAATCAATTAACAAGTATTTATTAAGAACCTAGTGCTAAAGATACAAAGGAAAAAAGCAAAAAGGTTCTTCCTGCCTTCAAGGAGTTTACAATGTAGCTGGAGAAATGACGTGGATATAGATAAATAACTATAAAATACAGACAGCTCAAATGTGAGAGACTTTGTTGGGAAGATGAGAAAGAATAAAATATAGGTGATGTGAATATGTGGGTTTCTAAGTCAATCCCACAGCCTGCAGGAATGTATGAATCAGTGGCTCCAACTGAATTTGATACTGACTAAGGTGAGGAGGGAGGGCATTCCAGGCAAAGGGGACCACCAGTGCAAAGGTACAAGGGTGGGAGATGATAGCTCAAGTATGCTACATTATATCCAGTTTTCTGGCCAGACTTCAGTTTGGAGCATCTGAGGTGCTACAGGTTTGGGTAGATGGGTTGGAACCAAGACAGGAGGATCTTGAATGACAAAACAGAAGGGTTTTGTTTATAATTTGATCCTTAAGATGTCATGGGAAGCCACTGGAGTTTATGAAATAGAGTGGTTGTTGGCAGTGTCAGATAGACTTTAGGAATGTCATTTTGGGGTCTGTGTGGAGGAAGTCTTGAGTTGGGGGAGTGTAGCGGCAAGCACCCCAAGTGTCCTCAGGGTTTGCTGCCACCACAGGTTCTTGGATCTGCTTTGATAAAGGAAAGCAACTCAAAATAGGTTAACAAGCTTACTTTAATCAGTCAAACATGTATCGTTTACCTAGTTCAGGGGGAAAAGGTCAGCACTCCGAACTTCAAAGTATACAGGCAGAATTATCAAGACAGAAACAGATCAAGTAGACAGCTTTCCAAACTGTCCAACCATTACATCCATACCAAATCAACATCTGGCTTTCAACATCTGGGTTTTTCAAAGCCGGGGGCCTCTGGACAATGGCTTCCCAGAATTCAGATCAAATCACAGAGCACTTCTCAAAGTGAGCCCCCAAAACAAAGCCTCACCTCAGGGCTTATATAGCCTTCTCCTGGCTCAGAGAATGTAACAACCTTTTGGACCCACTGGCCAATCAAAAAGTATCTACTGAAAAACAAGCCTCCCACCCCAGGCTCCAGGTGCACTTTAGCCTAGGGGCAGGGAAGATCTTTAAAATTTATATTCCCATTACAGGGAGGGGGAGAATAAGAGCCAGAGAGATGAATTGGGAGCTTTTACAACAGTCTGGATGAGAGAGAGATGAGGGCTTGAAACAGGGTGGTGACTGTATGAATGGAAAAGAGAATCAACAGGACTTGGCAGCTAATTGGATGTTTGGCATGAGGAAGATGACACTGGGAGAAGAGAAAGATGGTGGAACTTGGACAGAAAGAGGGAAGTGTGGAAGAGGGGAGAGTTGTTGGGGGATGGAATTGGAGTTCTCGCATTGACCCTGAGATGCCTACAGGAGATCCCTTTGGTATGTCCAGCGGGCAATTGGCGATGTTGGGCTCGAGATCAGGAGAGAGTCCAGGCTTGGATAGACCGTTCTTGTTCTTCATCCTCCATTTTCAAAGAAGACCAATAGTTACCCTCAACCTGGTTTAGCCCATCTGATGAGATGGTTTATTGGGATGGGGCCATTGCGCATGCTACAGCTCCTTTGGAGCAACAGTGAGAGTTGGGTGAATTGGGTGGACACCAAAGATGGAAAGCAGCCCTGTAAAGGGCTTGTGGAGCCCTCACACCAGAGAGGCTAGTCTTCCCTGAACACCCCATATGCCCCAATGTAGATGGAGGCGTTATCTATACAGACATGATAATTAAACCCACAGGAGCTGTTGAGGTCAAGTGAGAGAAGATGCAGAGAGAAGAGAGAGGACACCCCAGGGCAGAGCTTTGGGGGATACCCAATGCTATGGTTCGCTGGGGCCAGGTACTTGAATTTAACAATGCGGCTCCAGGCTCTCTTTTACCCTTCCTTATCTAGGGAATCAGCTTTACATTAGTCATTTTTGTTTTGTTATTTCCAGTGCAAAGGTTTTTCTCCTTGCCAGAAAAGCAACAATAACAAGAAGATGGAAAATGAACACTGAACAAGTCTGTGCTCTCTGTTATGGGCCATTACTTATGCTTCCAATCCAAGCAAAAGGGTCCTGTCCTTCTTTGATTATCTTTTTTTTCTTCCAATATAGGATTAAAAAAAACAACTAATCATTTTGTTGACCTTAGCTGCCCTCACCAAACTAAGATTAAAATGAGTTTTAGCATTGTGAATACTTTAAAAATTTTTTTTTTAAACTGGGCCAACCCATGTGTCCTCTAGTGCCTGGCCATGCTTCTAGTTTCTGTGTGTATCTTTTGAAAATCTCAGCTGATTGGTCAGTTTCTTCTGCAACCACTTCGGACAAATCCCATTTTTCCTCATTAAAATTGTTTGGTTTTGTACCCTTTAGAATTTCCTTTTTGAGTGTTTCTCAACCCTGCTAGGCTAACTCCCCCTGAGGCATTTTACTCTATAGGAGCCTGCCTACCTTTTCTCTGAATCCTTTGAAATCTGCTTTTCTTAAATTTCTGACACATCAGCCTATACCTAGATTTCCAAACCTCCAGCTCAAATTGTAAGAGAGAGTGGCCACTTCCCACCCTAGCAGTCCCCAGGGTTCCCATCATTTCTACCCCAGAAGCTAGTTCTTCTGGGTTGAAGAAAATCCGAATCACAATGGAATTTCCTTCTTGTTTCCTCTACCTTTTGAAGGATGAAATTATCACCAAGGCAACTCAAGAAATCCTTACTGCTTTGATATTTTTTTTGTGGGGGATGGGGAGTGGAGAGAGACTAAGAGAGATAGAGATACAGAGACACAGAGAAGAGGCAAAGATAGACAGAAAAGGTATCTGTGTGTGTGTGTGTGTGTGTGTGTGTGTGTGATATAGTCAAATCATTCAAACCTCATTCTTTTCATTGGCTCTCCACAGCTTCTAAGATCAGTTGGCTAGTAGCTATTAGATCATTGCTTTTATGAGGGATCACAGATTTTCTCTGCATTCCAACAACTGCCTTCATACTGGGAGTCTTTGGTCTACCCATCAATGCTCCCTCCAGCATCCCTACGTATGCCCCATTTAGCCACAGACTCCACAGGGCTGGTCACACCCTCTGGATCTGCCCCTCAGCTGTAAGTGCCCACTTCCATTACCTAGAACTCTGAAATGCCCATCTCTGCCCATAACCTTCTATCCCTGAACCTCTCTCTCAGCATTACTCCTCCTAAATTATGTCTTTTTCTTAACCTTCAAATGTATTAGCTATTTCATTAGAAATAACATTAAACATCAAAGTAATTATATATGGTAAATGACTTTATTTCCCTCATACTTTCTATACAAATTGCAAAGCATACAGCTTTTCAATTTGTCCCTCCAGGTCCCCAGAAGATTTTTCTGTCCCTTTCTTTGTCATTCCCTTTTCCTCTTTGGTTGAAATGGTTGTATACTACAACCTCCAGTTCTGATCTCCCTGCCCCCTTCCTTTGTGTTATTCCAAAAAGGTCTTTCCACATCCCCTTGTATTTCTCATAGTTTAGAACTTCATTGCTTTGTTTGTGGTTGTATTTGCCCTTCATTCTTGAAGAGGGCCACAGCATCAGGGAATGATGACATGACTTGCAATTGACTTTGATTTAAGTGAGGGAGGGCTATGCAAGGTCACCAGCCTCACTTTCTCCTCCAGAGCCATCTGGGTCCAGTGGCACAATATAGATCAGGGTGCCTGGAGATGGCAATATTCCATGTACTGCAATTGACTTAATTAAACCAGTGACTTATACTTGAACAATGAAATTGCTTCTAGTTTTTGCAATTATATAAAAGAAGGCAATGAAAATCTCAGAACACAGAATCCTCTTTTGGAGTGTGTGTGTGTGTGTGTGTGTGTGTGTGTGTGAGAGAGAGAGAGAGAGAGAGAGAGAGAGAGTTCAGTTATGGTATGTTACTAACCCTTTCTTTCATCCTCATTCACACCTCCAGTCTTCTAGCTTCACTTTTCTTCCTTCAGTCTTGACCAAACTCCTCATCTCTGCCCCACCCCACCTGTCCCTCTCTTCCCTGTCCGTGTTAAGGACATCATCATCATCCTCTCCATCATCTAGGCTCCCAATTCCTGCATCATCCTCACCTCCTCCATCTTATTCAACCCCACATACCCCAGTGTTTTGCCAAGTCTTGTTATTTCTACCTTCATAACATATCTCATATGTTTCCCTCCTTCACTCAGCTCTCTCAGGCCCTCATTACCTCCTGAAAGATCAATTAGCAAAGCCTCCTAATTGGTTTCCTTGCCTCCACCCTCTCTCTTCTCCAGCCCATCCTCCAAGCCACAATGGAAATAATGTTTCTGGAGCACAGGGCTGATTGTGTCACTTACTGGCTTCCTCAAGAATTATCAATGGCTCCCTATTTCCTCTAGGATAGAGTACAATCAGCTTCCCACTTATGTCTCCCTGGCTCCCTTCACACCTCTCAGTTCTAGCCACACTTTTCTTTTTCCAGTCTCTGGCCCTTTCATTGGCTGTTTTCCACACTCTCCTCACAATTGTCTCCTAGGATCCTCAGATTCTTTCAAGGTTCAATTCAGGAGTCACCTCCTATAGGAAGCCTTCCTGGCTCTCCTATTTCCTTCAAGTCACACTTCATTGATTTCTCTGTCAGACTGTGGTTCACATACTCCCCATCTCCCACACAAACCTCAGCAAAATGTAGGTCCCTTAAGGGCAGGAATTGTCTCACTTTTATCTTTTTAAGTGCTCTCTGCCTAGCACTGAGCCTAGTTTAGAACAAACACTTAACAAATGTTTGTAGAATTAATTGATTAATTGAAGCTTATGGTCTCCTTTACAAAACCCCTTACCATTCATTCTTCCATCTGATCCACATAACACCTGCTTGGGAAGGAAGCAGAGAATTTATTATCCCATTGGACAGATGGAAAAACTGAGGTTTCCATCACCATGATTTTCCCACTAGGTCTGCCCCAGTGACAATGAGACTAAAGCTGATCTGACCTTCCTATTCATCCTGGGTGTGTTCCTTTTTTAGGGGCTAGGGGTTGGTGATCAGGAAGGTGAAGGGCTGGGGGATCTGGCCATAAGGCGCTGAGTGGAAGAAACTGGGAACGTTTATTCTGGAGAAGAGAAGGCTCAGGGTGTACCTGGAGAGCTGTATTCTGATGGGCTGACAAAGGGATTCACCTGGTTCTGCTCAGCCTCAGAGGAAGGCTGGGACCAGCAGGGGCAGTGTTGTGGAGAAGGAGGTTTAGAGGGTTAGTAAGATGCTCCTTCAGTTCATAGAGATTAGAGCATTCCCAGGCACACTCCACAGGGCTCAACCTGTTGTCAAGGAGACCTGGTTCAAATCCCATCTCTGACCATTGCTCCACGTATGACCTTGGACAAATAATCTCAATTTCCTCATCAATAAAATGGGAATGTTGGCCCGATCAATCAACAAGCATCAAATGCTTGCCATGTGCCAAGTATGGTTTGTGGCACTGAGGGTGATGCAGGGGCAAAAAGGGAGTAGCCCCTGCCCTCAAGGAGCTTACACTCTGGGAGGTTACTCCCAGCTCCTGATCCATGAGGCTGTGATGATGTGAATGCCAGACTGGACCAGATTTCAGGGTCTGACAGGGGCTTCAGCATTGGAATATTGACAGGTCCCTGCTTTTATTAAGCCCTTCAATCTGCACAGCATTCTCTATGCATCATGTCACTTGGCTTCACAATGGCCTCTGTGGTATTGTGATAAAGAGGCACTAAGCACAGCATAGATTTCTCTGGGGCCACCCAGCTACCTGGTGGTGGATTTGAACCCAGATTATACCTGGGAGGCTGCTGTGTTTGGGACAAAGTTGGCTCCCTTGGGTGTTTGTTTAAGGGGCTGGGGGGGGGTACCATCAAAGTCTTCTAGTCCCACCCTCCCCAACCTCATTCATTTGCCCAGAGTGGTTTCTTCCTGCTCTCAAACAAGAGAACCACCCAACCTCTGCTTGAATATTTGCAGGGATGCAGAACTCAACCAACACGTCCATTCAACGCTAATAAAGCACTTACTATATACTAGGCTCAGTGCTGGAGAAAGAACGATGGAAAGTGACCTGGACCATCCTCTCTGGGAGCAGTCAGATGGCTGGGTGGGGGAAGAAGCTTGGCAGAAGTAAGTCTGCTGGGGGCCAGAATGTGGGAGAAAGGAGAGAGCCTTTCAGATCAGGGTGGGCTTCCTGGTGGTGGCCTCCCCTGAGCTGGGCCTTCAAGGAGAAGAATTTCAGGGGGACAGTGGTCAGTTATACATGATCAGAAGACCTGGTTTTGAGGACTGGCTCTAGGGCTAATTAGCTGTGTGTCCTTGGGCGGGTCCCTGCCTCTCTATGAGCCTCAGTTTGTACATAAGGGAGGGGATGGACTAAATGGCCTGTCAGGTCCCTTTCAACTTTACCCTCCTCTGAACCCCTCCGCAGTCTAGCCCCCTACCCACTCCTTTCCCGGCTCCTGAGCACCGGGAGACACCAGCGGATGTAATTCCGTCCAACACCACATGAGGGCGGCCTTGTCTCTCCGTTTTCTGAGCTCCCTCCCAGCTCCTGGAGAGGAGCGTCCAGGCTCCTTGTGTCTCTTGTGTGAGTGGGGAGGGGGTCTTTGGGCAGCTTCTCTTGCCCCGTAACTGAGCCCGAGCTAGCCCGCTGACAGCTGCCCTTCCTTCCAGCTCGGAAGAAGTGGAAAGAGCCTTGGCCTCTTGGTAGCTGGCTGACCTGTCTGAGCCTCTATTTTCCTGCCAGAAAAATGGGAATAATGGTCCTGGTATTTCCTGACTCGGTGGACTGTTAGGATAAAGCTGCTTTGTAAGGCATAATGCACCTTAAAGTCCTTGCCTGGGGAGCATAAAGCAAAAAGAACGCTAGGAGCAGAGTCAAGAGAGACAAGGCCGCGGATCCTGCCTCAGCCGCTCCTTAGCTGAGTGATCTTGGGCAAAGTGCTTGACTTTGGGCAAAAAGAGAAGAGTTCTTTCCCTCAGAGTCATGCAAGGTCTTGGTGAGGAAACGCTTTGAAAACCTTAAATAAAACTCAGCAGACTGACTGAGCGCTGTCACTGCACTTGTGCGACTTCTGATATTTTTCTGAGCACACTTGTTGCCATGGCTGTAACTAAGGAGGGGGCACTGGCACTTTGTCTCAGGGTGTTGGAATTTAAAGGTTACCGATAGCGTTAGTTAAGTGAGCTTCTGCCCGGCTTGGCTTTCCAGACACCAGGATTTCTGCTCCTACGGGCCAGTATCCTGGGGTCTGTTCCAGCCCTCTCCCTTTTATATGTGCCCTTTTGTCCGGAAGCTGAACCATCTCTCCCTCACTCTCTCACACTTTCCCCTCCTGGACTCCTACCTCCCCGACTGAATTTCTCTTCAGCTAGTTAGAGGGAGTGGGGGAATGAGAAGGCCAGGGTTCACTGCTGGCTCCACCCCCCTGAATTTCCCCACTGGGAGAGCAGACAAGCTCCTGGTCTTCTCAGATTCCATTTCCTCATTTGGAAAATTTCTTGGTGAGGTTGCATGGTCAGAACTGAATTCACAGCTTAGCTCTATCACGACTCACCGTGTGACCTCGGCCAAGCTTCTTCTCTTTGGGCAGAAGATATGAAATGAAGGGAATAATCTATAAATGACTCCTAAGACATTCTCCCAGGGCCCTTCCAAGTCTCAAGCACTCTGTTCTCAGGTCTATCCCAACTCCAACATTCCCTGTTCTAAGCTCCTCTCTGCTCTGACATTCCCTCCCTGTTCTAGGTCCCTCTCATACTGGCATTCCACATTCTAAGCTCCCTCCCAGCTCTGACATCCTCTGTTCGAAGGTCCCTCCCTCCTAGATGTGACATTCTCTGTTCTATGATCTAAGGTTTATGCCCACCCTGCCAGGTTAATGTCCTGTTCTCTAGTCTTTCTGACACTCCAGGATTTCTGGTCTGCACAAGGAGGGGATTGCCCTGGATATCCCTTCTGCTTCTCCTCCTCCTCCTCCCCTCAGTTACTTCCTCCCAGACCTGAGAGGTCTCCAACTTTTACCTGCCCCTTGAAATGGCTGTAAATCAGTCCAGCCCAGAGTCCCCCCTATGTAAATATTTTACGAACTATAAAATAATCACTGTATATATTTAGGCCTCTAATGTTGGAGAGTTTATGGCCGGCCCTGTAACCGATGTGTACATCTGTGGAGATAATGTCGGTGTTTTATAGACTGTGCAGTAAGTAATGTATATATTTTGGACAACAATATAAATATTTTATAGACTAAATGTACAAGCAACTGCTAAGTTGGGAATTAAAACCGGGTGTTTGGAGAAATGCAGAACATTAAGCCCTAAATTCTACTGTATGGGACGTGTCCAGCCCAATTCGGCTGCAGAGTATCCGAGGCCGATGCAGCTCATAAATCATCAGTGCTGGGACGGGCGGAGACGGGGCAGACGGGCCACTCCAGGAGCTGCCGCTTACAACCAAACCTTGGGACCATTCAGGGAGGCCTGGGAAACAACATCTCCCCCCCCCACCCCCACCCAGGCCCTGGCTGGCTCCCAGGGGTTGTCTCAGGGTCCAACCCCTCCCAAGGGGAAGTAGTATCTCATCCCACTTAATAGGGAAGGGAACCCTGCTGCTTATGTGCTTTCTGGGCATCAGAGCTAAAGAGCCGCAAGAGATGCTAGACATCACCTTGCCTAATGCCATCATTTTTCAGAAATTCAGGGAATTTCCCAGTCACAAGGTGTATTATCCTTGTGGAGAAGATGGAAAGATACGAATAAATGAGAAAGAAATCAGATTCAGAATCACTGAGTGGCTCGACTCAGAGTAATTGTTACCGGTTCAATGTCAGCATAGGAGGATGTCTCTAGCGAAGTGTCCCAGGGATCTGTGCTGCCAACATAGTCATCGATGTTGAATGTAAAGGTGTACATGATAAGTTCATCAATTTAACAAGCAACACAAATCTGGGAGAGGGAGCTAGCTCAGTGGGTCCAAAAGGACCTTCACTGGCCCCAGAGCCTTGGGCTAAATCTACTATGGTGAAATTCACTAGGGATAAATGTAAAGTTTTGGACTTGGGTACAAAAAAACAACTTGGCGAATATACGATGGAGGAAGGAGTGAAGAGACAGCGGTTGTCTTGAAATAGATCTGGTGGGTTTTATGTACCACAAGCTGGAGGGGAGGCAGCAGGGTGATGTCCACCTAGAAGAGCTCTTCAGAGCTTGGGTTGCCTTAATTGGGGCAGAGTTTCTTGGAATAAGGAAGGAAACAGGGCTACTTATCTGGGTTTTCCCCTTTTATTTTTTATATTTTAAATCTTGTCGAACTTCGACCTGAATTCCCTTTCCCTCCCCTTCCCTCATTCAGTGTATTCCACCTCCACAGCAGCTCTGGGGTCTGACCCACCTCTCTTCTGCCTGCCCCCGCCCCAGGCCAGGCTCTTAGTTATCCTTCTAGCCCCTGACAAATCCTCTCCCTTCCCTTCTGTCAGAATTATTTTTAGGTAAGCTTCATCTCATCACTTCTCAGCTCACTTAAAAGATGTGTCTTTGATTTCCTGAGAGATAAGGAACACAAGAATTATTCCTCTCGTAGATGAAGAAACTGACTTTTGACCTACATTCAGGAAGACCTGAGTCCAAATCTGACCTCAGATACTGACTAGCTGTGTGACCCTGGACAAGACACTTCACTGTTTGCCTCAGTTTCCTCATCTGTAAAATGAGTTAGAGAAGGAAATGACAAACCACTCCAGTGTCTTTGCCAAGAAAAACCCAAAACTGGGTCAGGAAGAACTGCACAATTGAAAACAATTCAACAATAACATAGATAATAAGTGTATGAAATGGGGTCTGAACCCCAGGGATCTCATCTCCAATTATAGCCTTTTTCCTAAAATGTCTCATAAGGTATGTGACCCAACCCAAACTCAATGAGCAGAAATCCCCCTCCCCTAGAATGGTCCTAGAGCTTCATCTTGAAGCCCTTCAGGGAAGAAAAGCCCACCACCACCCCAGGGCACTCATCCTGTTCTGGGACATCTCTCGCTGTAGGATTGACTGACCTAATGTCCAGATTCAGTCTTCCCCTCCCCCCACTGCTCCTGGCTCTGTACTGGGGGGCCAAGCAGAGCCAGGCTTATCCCTCCTCTACAGAGCAGCCTTCAGATACTTGAAGATGGCTCTACTATCTCCCCTAAGTCTTCTCCAGGCTAAACTTCCTCCATTCTTTCTTTCCCCCTCATTTCTTTCCACTGTTTTTTTTTAGGAGGTCATGTGATATAGCGGAAAGAATCCTAGATTTATAGTGAGAGAGTCTGGTTTCAGATCTGAGGTCTCCCACTTACTTCTTGTGTGATCCAGAGCAAGTCAGAGATGGGGTGTGGTAGAGAGAGCACTGGACTTGAAAAATAGGAAGACCTGAGTTCAAATCCCATCTCAGACATTTATCAGCTGTATGACCCAGGACAAGTCCTTTTGCCATTTTCTGCCTCAGTTTCCCCATCCCTAAAAGAGTAATAATAAGAGCATCTACCTCATAGGATCAAATGAATTGATATGTGTCAAGGACTCTGCAAATATGAAAATGCCACACCAATGATAACTCTTATTAAGTCCCTTCATCTCTCTTTGCCTTTGCATTTCTCCTTGCCAAAAGGAGTCAATCAGAAGGCATCTTGTCTCTACACTTACCCTTCAGTGGTCTGCTTTTCAGTGACACCGACCTCCTTGCTGTTCCTCACACAAGTGGATCCATTTCCAGACTCCAGGAGTTTTCACTGACTGTCTCCTATGCCTGTAACACTGTCCCTCATCATCTGTCTCCTGACTTCCTTCAAGTCCCAGCTAAAATCCCACAGGAAGCCCTTCTCCACATCCTGCTTATTCTAATACTTTCTCTCTATTTTTTACTTTTTACCCTGTTTCTAGCTTGTTTGAGTTATAAGAGAGCTTGATAAGCCTGCCATCTGTATCTTTAGCCAAGTATCTGATAAAAATGATGAAAAACAAAACCATCGTATTTGCCATCGATACAGTGGCACACTTAGAAAACCCTAGAGAGTCAACTAAAAAATAGTTGAAACAGTTAACTTCAGCAAAGTTGCAGGATATAAAATAAACCCACACAAATCATTGGCATTTTTTGTGTGTTACCAGCAAAAGCCAACAAGAAGAAATAGAAAGAGAAATTCCATTTTAAAATAACTAGAGTCTGGGGCGGCCAGGTAGCACAGCAAGTAAGAGCACCGGCTCCAGTGTTGAGAAGACCTGGAGATCGAATCCCGGGCTCAGACACTTAGCACCCACCCAGAAACACCTGGCCGTGTAACCTTGAGCAAGTTACTTAACCCCAATTGCTTAGGGGTGGCCAGGTGGCTCAGCGAGTAAGAGTACCGGCTCCAGTGTTGGGACGACCTGGAGATCGAATCCCGGGCTCAGACACTCAGCACCACGCCCAGAAATAACTGGCCGTGTAACCTTGAGCAAGTTACTTAACCCCGATTGCTTAAAAAAAAAAAAATAACTAGAGTCAGCATAAAATACTTGGGAGTCTACCTGTCAAAAAACACACAGAAACTGTGCAAACACAATTACAAAACACTCTTTACACAAATAAAAGTAGATCTAAATAATTGAAGAAATAGTAATTGCTCATGAATAAACAGAGGCAATATAATACAAAATGACAATACTACCTAAATCAATTTACTTATGCAGTGCCATACCAATTAAGCTACCAAAGAATTACTTTATAGAGTTGGAAAAAATGATAACAAAATTCATCTGGAGGCACAAAAGGTCAAGAACATCAGAGAAATCAATGGGAAAAAAGGGAAGAAAGGAGGTCGATCAGTACTTAATATCAAACAATACTACAAAGCTATAATTGTTCAAACAATTTGGCACTAGGTAAGAAATAAAAGGAACAGATTAGGCACACAATATACAGAAGTACATGAGCAACCTAGGTTTCAATAAACTCAGAGATCCCAGATATTGGGACAACACATACTATTCAACAAAAACTGGGAGGGTCTGGACTTGAGACAGTCCCTGGAAGCCAGCCAGAGCCTATGTGGCAGAGCTGCTGTTTCCCAGACTTCCTTTTCCTAGGACCAGGTTTCTACTGTAAGAGGTAGCTCCCAAAAGGACCCATCTGCCCAGTCTCTGCTGGTCCCAGCACTGTATGATTTATGAGCTGTCTTGGTCTCAGATACTTTGCAGTTAAATCGGGCTGGACACATCTCCATATAATAGAGTTTAGAACTTAATTTTCTTGATGTTGAAAAAACTGCCTGATAGAAACTGGGTACAGACCAAAACCTCACACCACACACCAAGATAAACTCCAAATGAGTACACGATTTAGACATAAAGGGTGACGTCATTTGCAATTTAGTAGAGCGTGGAAGAAATTAACTGTTAGATCCATGGATAGGGGAAGAGCTAGACCAAACAAGATATAAGACAGATTTACAATTGATAAAATGGACAATTTTGATTACATACAATTTTTAAATGTTTTTGTGCAAACAAAACAAATACTAAAATTAGAAAAGAAGTAGGAAATTTGGGAGGAAAATCTTTGCGATGAGTTTCACTGATAAAGGTCTTATTTCTAAAATATATAGGAACTGAATAAAATTTATAAGAAGAGTTATTCCCTAATTGATAAATGGCCACAGGATGTAGATGGGCAGTTTTCAGAAGAAAAAATTGAAGCTATCAATAGTCATATTAAAAAACCTCTATATCACTAATAATTAGGGAAATGAAAATTAAAGCAACTGAGTTACCACTTTACACCTGTCAGAATGGATAGGTTGACAAAAAAAAGGAAAATATCAAATACTGAAAGGGCTATGGGAAAACAGGTACTTCAAAGCATTGTTGGTAGAGTTGTGAACTGGTTCAACCATTCGGAAAAGTAATTTGAAACTATGTCCCCTCAAAATCATTAAATTTGGCATACTCTTTGATTCAGCAATACCACTAAAATACTAGGTTTATGCCCTAAAAAGATCAAAGAAAGAAGAAAAGGGCCCATATATACAAAAAATATTTGTAGCAACTCTTTTTGTCGTAGTAAAATATTGGAAATTGAGGGGATCATCATTCAAGAAATGGATGAACAAATTATATGGTATATGGATATAGCTAATGGGGAAATTTGTATCATGGAAAACATGGAGGTGGATAGTATGCTTCATCATCAGTCCTCTGGAATTACAATTGTTCATTGTGTTGATCAAAGTTCCTAAGTCTTATAGCCCAGTTGCTATTATATACATTGTTCTCCTGGTTCTACTCACTTTACTTTGCATCAATTCATATGTCTTCCCAGGTTTCTCAGAAACTGTCCCTTCCATAATTTCTTTCATAATTTCTCTATGGAGTGGAATTACTAAGCACCAGTTGCTAGCAAGAAAGGGCTCTACCATTCTATAAGGGAGACAAGAGAGTTATAGAATGTAGAAGGGAACTTGGGACATAAAATTTATGACATGAAAACTGGGAGGGGCTTTAGAAGACAATGTCAGAACTGGGAGGGCCCTTAGAGGATGTCAAAATGGGGAGGGCCCATAGAACAGGAAAGGTTAGAATTGGGAGGGGCCTTAGAACAGAAAAAGTCAGAACTGGAAGGGTCCTTAAAACAGGGAATGTCAGAACTGGGAGGAACCTTAGAACACAGGATGTCAGAGCTCACAGGATGTCAGAGCTCAGAGGAACTTTAGAACACAGGATGCCAGAACTCTCTAGATCTTTTACTTGAGGGAAGAAACAAGTATCAAGAGGGTCTTACTAATGGTCGAACAGATTGTCTATGGGCTCCACTTGTGTTCTTGACCATCCTTGACTCTCCCTCCCAGTTTTAGAGCCATATAAAAACAACTTCCTGGTTCCAGACCATGTACACACTCTATTCATTCAGCAATTTGTCCAGAGAAATTGCTTTCTTCCTCAGCATCTCCAACAGGTGGCATTTTAACTGCAAACCATATTCTGGTAAAGAAAATATTTGAGAAATGTTTGACCACCCCATCAGTGCAAGCATTCAGCACAAACCTTTCCATCCACAGTCTGAGCTCCCAGGGGAAGGCCCAGATGGAAACTTTGCCCCATTCCCACCTCCCCCAGAACAGCTACAGAGGCTTGTTTGAGTAGGGCAAGGGAAGGAACGAAGGCTCCCATTGTGGAGGCATTTGCTGTGGGACCAACCATCTACTTGGGCTATTAAGATGTGTCCAAGTACAACATGTGCTTAGTGTATTGGGTATAGAGAGAACCCTCACCCTTGTTGATGTAGCCGGGTTGCCAAGCAATAATGTTTTCATTCCAGCCCTCAAAGACAAGGTGGTGGTGTTTCTGAAGCTGTGATCATTTGCTCCTCCAAGAATATTGACTTTGTCTCCTTAGCTGCTCTTTCATAACTGCTTGGCAAGACAATAGGACAGCTTCTCAAACAGAAAGAGATCTGGTCCAAGCAGTCCAAGACAGGAATACACAACTGGAGGAGGGGAGGCGACAGATGTCTGCAGATAGCAAAAGGACTGTTACTCAAAAAAAGTCAAATCCCTCTTGTTCTTCTTGCCACCCCTCTCCCCCAAGCACAGAACAAAGACCAATGGATGCAAATCAGAGGGAGGGACGTTTCCAGTTTAAAAAAATCTCAGGTGTCCCACAACGGAATAGGCTGTTTTTAAAGTTCATGACCTAACTGGGAACAAGGTAGATGCCCATCTACTGGGGAATGGCTACACAAATTGTGCTATAGGAATGTAGTGGAATACTACTGTGTTGATAAAAAAAAGTGGTTTATGTAAGGAATACAGAGAGGTATGGAAAGATTTACATGAACTGATGCAGAGTAAGGAGAGGTAGGAAAACAATATACACTATGAGTGCAACAATGTCAATAAAAAAACTAACACCATGAAAGAATGAAAACAGAATGCTGCAAATTTATGGAGACCAAGCCTAGTCCCAAACAAGGGATATGAGAAGTCGCCTCCCCCTGCTCCTTTGTAGAAGCAATGGTGTTGAACACTGCATATAATGTCAGTTTATTGATAGAGACAGACACATACCCACACAATCAATTTTGCTGATTTTTTCCCCTCTTCCTCTTTAAATTTTTGTTGTTGTTGTTAGGGAGAGGAGGGGAAGATAAAGGAAAAAGTCTAGCTGTAGAAGCTAAAATTATCAATAAGCATGTATTTTAAAATAAAGGTAATGAGTCTCCTGTAACTATAGGTACTCAAACTGGGACTCTCTGGTCCCTGTCAGAAATGTAGAGTAGACGAGGACTGGGAGGGGATATCCTCTGAATTCCTTCCAGATCCAAGACTACTAACTTAGAATTCAGTTTAGAGGACTGGAGAAGAGAGGTTTAAACAGAAGCCCAATTCATGGCCCTCCACATCATTTTTCTCTGCTATGCCCATTAGCCAGAAATCAATCTTTAGTCACAGCCTTTGTAGAAACCCACTCCCCCATGGCATGCACAAACACACACAACCACACTCATGCTCATCCACGCGCACATGCCGACCCTTTCTCTCAGAGACCCACCAACCCACGTACCAGAATTGGAATGCAAGAATCCCCTGGCATCCCACACTTTCCCGGCAGGAACTTCTCTTTATAACAAGAAACTCGCCTGTTCTTCATTTGGGGGATTTCATTACACTGTCCATCTGTTTGCAGCCTGATTCTCGGTTGGCTTTGGAATTTATGAGCGGGTGGAGAACACATCTGTCCAGAACCTGGCCACGTGGCTGGCAAGAGCCTCTGGGCTCTGGGAAGAGTGAGTGGCCTCACAGAACATGGAACTTCTGTGTGTAAAGGGGGGATTTTCTTGCTTACCTGTGTCTCCTTTGCTGGCTTGTCATCCCAGATCCCTCCCACTAACTGAGGGGGGTCCCCCTTGTTCTATCTTGGACCTTCCTATCTCTACACTGTCTTGGTGAGCTTGTCAACTCACATGGGTTCAATGATCATCTCTATGTTGATGATTGCTAGACCTATATATCCAGCCCTGACCTCTCTCCTGAGCTCCAGGACTGCATCACCAATTGTCTATTGACCATTTTGAACTGGATGGCCCAAAGACACCTTAAAGTCAACATTTTCAACTCAGAACCCATTATCTTTTCCTCTAAAGCCCTCCCCTCTTCCTAGCTTCCTCCTACTGCCAAGGACACCATCACCTACCTGGTCTTTCAGGTTCACAGCCTTGATAAAATCTTTGACCCCTCTCCACCACATATCCAATCCAATGCCACGCCTTGCTGTTCTTATCTTTATAATATCCCTCTCGCGTGTTCCCCCTTTCGTCTACTCACCTGGCTACCACATTAGCTCAGGCCCTCGTCACCTGTCACCTGCGTGATTGCAATAGCCAGTCTGTCCTCCACACAGCCACACAACCACCAGGAATCCTCCTGAAGTGTGGAAGTGACCATGTCACTCTCCCATTTATTCAGCATACTCCAGAGGCACTTTGTAAGCCATGGCACTCTTAGGGAAATTCTTCTCTTTAGCTTTTAAAGCTCATCACCTCTTCTTCAAGCCTTCTTGGGTCTCACTTTTTATCCCAACCAGCCAAGCCATCTTCTGTATGTTCCTTACTTAGAATATTCCACCTTCTACCTTCGTGCCTTTGTGTGGTCACTCCACAGGCACAGAACATGCTTAGTCTTCACACTTGTCTCACAGTATCTCTGTTCCTTCAACGCTTAGCTCAAGGACCACTTTCTATGTGAAACCTTTCTGATTCTCAACTGCTAATACTCCTCCTCAAACAAGATTTGTATATATTCCATATACATATACAATCATACATTCACACACATTATATATTATATACATGTACATATACACACATATATACATACACATCATGGTATATGACACACAGGACAAAAGATATAAATGTATGTATCTATGTGTGTATATACTTACCTGTGTATGTATATATGATGGTATATGGCACCCAGGACAAAAAATGTGTATGTGTGTATATATGTATATGTACAGTGTGTGTGTGTATCTTTCATTCTGAGTACCTTTAGAAGAACATTGACAACCAAAAGAATAAAAGAAGAAAGTAGCCACAATAGGAAGAGCCCAGTGATCACAGACTCACTTGGAGCTGTAAAGACCCTTGCAGATCAGCTGGTCCAACTCACAATGAGAGAATCTTCTATGACCTACCTAATAAGTAGGACAAGCTATGGGTTGAAGACCTTCAATGAGGAGGAGCCCACCATGTATCAAGGCAGCCTGATTCCCATTCAGACAGCACTCAACAGAAAGAAGTTCTTCAACATGTGGACCCCAAATTAGCCCCTCAGCTAATTCACCCCAGTTTCCTGATTCTGACCTTAGGTAAAACAGAACAGGCTTAATCTGTGTTCTATGTGATAGTGCTTCAAATCCTTAAGGATATTTCTCCTACCTCCCCAATACTTTTCTAGGCTTAAAGCTCCCAGTGGCTTCAAATAAATCTCACATGGAATAAATTCAAGCTGTTTTACAATCCTGTTCATTATAGCATGCCAACCTAGTCATTTTTAATTAAACAGCTTTGGGTGTCTGCTGTTTGCACTGCCACTGGTCTCATTATGTATATTGTTTTCTTAGCTTTGCCTACTTTGTTCTGAATCAGTTCTTATGTTTCTACGTGATTCTCTGAATTTTTCATATTTATCATTTCTTACTTGCCCTATGCTTAATTTTTATTACATTATTATTTTTAAGCATTTTTATTTCATTTGTAAATTATCTGAACCCTAATACATGGTTTTGTTTGCTAAAGGTACAATGTGATGCTGAAAAATATGAATATGCATTTATGAAATATATATTAATAAATATATAAGTATATATTATTTTTTCATGTTCCCATTCGATGTCATAAGTCTTTCAAAAGTAACTTCTCTAGCAGTTTTTTCAGTTGTATATTTTTCTTTTTATTTATCTGTTAGGTTTCTATAGCTCTGATATGAGAATATTTAAAAGTCCTATACTTATTGCATTATTTTATGTTTTGTGATTCAGTTAACTTTTTCTTTTTGAATTTGGATACTATGACATTTGGTTCATATACGTTTAATACTGCTGTTGTTTCATTGTCTATGGTAATTTTAAACATTATGCAATTTTCATCTCTTGACGTTTAAAATTTTTATTTTTGCTACAGCTGACAGCATAATTGCAACTCCTATTTGTTCCTAAAATCAACATCTACTAAATTTTATTATAGCTGCTTGTTTTCATTCTGCAAATGTCTTTATTTTTAGATATGTTTCTTGTATGTAACAAAATGTTCAATTTTTAAAAACTCTTTCCATCTTGACACTTTTTATTTTATTAGATTGTTTTAATAAGTTCATATTCAAGGTTACATTTATTAGGTTTACATTTTCCTCCATTTATTTGTTTCATATTGATTTTTTAAACAAGCCAGCAATTTGTCCTTATGATTAATTTCATCTGCAGTAATTTGATGGTTGTCTCTTCTCATAATCTTTTCCCCTGCCCCATGACTGATTACTTGCCCTATCCCAAGTTCCTTGACTTTGTTTAAATTGTTCATTTGTTTCTCTTTCCCTTTCTTTTTTTATTTATTTGCTCACTTACTTGATTCATTTAACCCTTTCTTTTACCAGCCAGTGGGTGTGTGATTCAAAATTTTTCTTCTGTCTTAAACCAAAAATCTCAGGGTGGGATTCCTCCTTAGCCAGATTGTAAGCTTCTCAAGGACAGAGATTTCCTCAGCTCTTTTACTGTATTTTCATATTCCAAGCATATAGCACAGTGCTTGATATACTGTAGGTACTTAATAAATATTATTAATCAAGTGACTTTTTTTTGCTGTGCCCATTTCCAAGAAGAAAGTTAGCTTACTTTATCCTTTGCATTTCTCTTCCCTTTCATTCTACTCCAAATTCTATTCTTCCTCTGTCTCCCATAAGGGTAGCACTTTTGTAGTACCCACCTGGAACTCCCTTTTGTAGTTCATTCTGAAATCATTCTATCTGTAGATCTTGCCTCACCCTACTTTTTGTTTATCTGCTGTCTCTCACTCTTAGAAATGTCAGTTCATGAAGGAAGCAGTTTCCAGGAAGGAAACAGTGTTGTTTGGTGAAATTCTGTGTCTTGAGTCAAGAGGTCCAGTCTTCCTGTTATCACTTACTGTCTCTCTGGTTTTATGCTACTGCTCTCCCTCACCTCCATCCCCATACATGCTGCCCACCCCAGGTTCTGGATGCCTTTGGGGACTCATACATCCCCTCTCTTGAGGTGGACTTCAGCCCTGGGAAGAACAACACTTTCCTTGGAGCAGACAGTCTCCTAATCTGTAAATTTCCCTGGGAAAAACACCAAATCAAACAAAACATTATAAGGCTCCCATTTCTTACCACAGGCATACACTTCTCCACATGGGAACATTCTTTAGTCCTACCATTTCATACCCCTACAAAAAAGTAAGACTTCTGTTTTCCCCGCTTCATCTACCCACTGCATTGATTTTGTTATATTCTGTCATAGTCCCTTCCTCTTGCCTCCAATCATGTTGAGAGATTTCAGAAATTGCTATGCTTGGGGTGGCCAGGTAGCACAGTGAGTAAGAGCACTGGCCCCAGTGTTGGGATGACCTGGGATCAAATCTAGGCTCAGACACTTAGCACCCACCCAGAAACACCTGGCCATGTAACCTTGAGCAAGTTACTTAACCCCAATTGCTTAGGGGTGGCCAGGTGGCTTAGCGAGTAAGAGCACCGGCTCCAGTGTCGGGATGACCTGGATCAAATCTGGGCTCAGATACTCATCAGCACACCCAGAGCAAGTTACTTAAGCCCAATTGCTTAAAAAAAAAAAAATTACTATGCTTTTCCTGCTTACACAGGGACTGAGCAAGTGGGCGTATCCAATTCCAATTCCTTCTAGCTTTTGCCTTCTTTGTTCTCATTTTCACAACTTTTCCCTATGGTATTCCCTTCCCCCAAACACCCACCACCTTCAGTAAGCCTCTCTAGATTCCCCAGTCTGTTAGAACCTTTCTCTTTAAAGTCACTTAGTGTCCATTTGGTCTGTATCTTATATATACTTATACATGTACTTGTCTTTCCTATTAGAATGTAAGCCTTTTGAGGGCAAGGACTCCCCCCCCCCCCCTTTTTTATCTCTACTTCTTTGTACAGCGCTTTTATTAAATGCTTGTTGATCAAATGATTTATTTATAGAACATAGTTTTTCCATCTTCCCTTCACTTATTATTAAAGGTCCCGTACATCTTTAACCCATTAAGTCTTTTTTCTCTCTTGATGACTTCCTTTTGTTCTCTTTTCTATCAGTTCAGTTTTTTAACAATGTTTTTTAAACATAAAAAAATTAATTTTCTTGTACTTATCTTTTTAAGATTTCTCTTATTTGGAGTCTTTGAAGATGAATATTTTGCTCACTTTGGCTTTATTTTATTTCTGCAGGAAGGCCTCAAATATCTCTCTTTTGTTGAAGAGCCATCTTTCTCATTGATGATTATGTTAATCTTTTCAGGACATAACATCTTGGTTTGCAGTTTAGGTCACTGCTTTTTAGAATGCCCGATTCCATTCTTGTCTCTGACTTCTTGTGACTCTGGAATAAAGCTGCGTTATTGGGGTTGGCGCTCTGTTGTTAACAAGCTACCTTTTACACTAGACCTCCTCTTTTTTATCCTCTAGTCATCTCCTTGAAATCAAAGGTGTGACTCTTCCCCACCCCCTCCCAAGCAGACACCGCATCCCCGTCCCTCTTCTCTAGAACTGGAGCTCCTTTTCTTCTGTTCTTTAATGTAGTAGGCAAAGAGGAAGATCAGGCCTATTCCTTGTTCCTCACTCCCACTTCTGGACCCTTCCCTTATGCCCATCAGTCAACAAATTCTCTTCCTTTGAGGTTGGCTTCATACTGATTTATTGCCCTGTCCAGATCCTGGTAGCAATTATTTACTAACTACCAGGTCATTGTCCCTCCTTTTTTCAATTAATAAATCATTGAATCAATTAATAACACCTAGTTCACAGTCTTCTTCACCAACGCAAGTCTACCCTTGGGGACTTCAGCACACGTGCTGACATCCCCTTGTTGGCCTGCCAGTTTGTTGACCTTAATTTCCATGACTTACACTTAACTATACCTCAGCCACACAAAAGCATGGTCTTACCCATAAGTTAATTCATTACAACCAATACACCTTTTACCTTCACAATCTCAAACTCTGAAAATCTGACAAGAACTTCTGGTCCTTCTATATTTCCCTATTCTTGACCCCTTCTAAGTCTATTCACCTCAAACTTTGGTCACTTGGCCCTTCCTTGCTTTCCTAGTTCATCACCCCCTAATCTGGTCTCACTTTTCTCCCTTCAAAATCTTGCTGCCATAGTTAAACAGATCAATGTTCCCCCTTCTCTACCCTTAAGTCCCTTCCTCCTTTCTTCCAATTCCATCATTTATTTCCCTTTCATCCCATCCACTGTAACCCTATAATACCCCCACCATTCACTTTCTCCATGCCTACTCATGAGTCGTTAAGCACTCCTGGAGGAAATCGCCCACCTGTGCTGACCATAATCACTAAAATGCTGCTATTTCATCTCGGTGAGGTCCTCACTGCTGAAAGCCAACCTGTTTACTCTTTACTAGCCCATCAGACTTATTTAACTTGAGGTCTATGAGCTTTTAAAAAAGAATACATTCTAGTGACTGTATTTCTTTTTTAAAAATTATTTATCAAAATTCTAATTTATGGAATAAAATAATCATTTCCATAACAGAGTATAATAAAAAGATAATTGCACATGAAACTGCAAATCTATTATGTACAACTTGCTAGTGACTGTACTTCACTATAACTAGTTTCTTTTGTAATCCTATACATTTTGTTTTGTGCATTTAAAAACATGATCCATTCATGGTCTTTCCCAGTCATTTGCCAAGGAGGGGTCAGTGACCCAGGAAAGAAGAAAACCCATGGTCTGGGTTTCTTTTCTCCAGCTCAGCCACAAGACTAGCATGAGAGACTTCATTGAGAAGCTTTTCTAAAATCTGAATAAACTTTGTCTACCACATACCATTTTATTAACCTTGTCATATAGGGAAATACTGTAAGTCTGGCAAGACCTGCTTTTGAAGAAGCCAGGATGACTTAGTGATCACTGCTTCTTTTTCCAGATGTTTATCTCTCTCCTTTTTAATAACCCACTGTGGATTTTTTTCTGGGAATCAAAGTCAAGTTCACTGGTCTTTCCTTGATTCTCTTCTCTTTTGAAATTGGAACATCCTCTGCTTTCTCCAGTTCTTTCAAGCGTCTCCTGGTCTTTACTGTCTTTCAGATATGCCTGAGAGTGGCTTGCAACCCCATCTGCCAGTTCTTTTAGGACTCAAGATGGGAGTCAACTGGTACAAGTGAGTTGAATTCATCAAGAGAAACTAGGTACTCACTCTCTTCCTATTTCTCTTGGGCACCAACCGCCCATTAGTCATTCATTAGGTTCTTTCCAAGGCAAAGGCCAGTTGAATTAGGTTAGTCTAAACCTCTCATTTTCTAGATGGAGAAACCAGCCCAGAACAAGTCAGTGACTTGCTCAAGGTCATACAGTAATGAAACAGCAGAGCAGACAATCTAGTACATGACTGCTGACTCCAAACCCACAGTTTTGTGGCTTTTCCCCAGAATATTTTCTGGAAAACAAGGGAAGAGGCAAAGTCAACCAGAGAGAACTTAGAATATCTTTTATTATTAATATATTATGCTACAAAAATATTTTGACAAAATAATATTAATAACATTTTTTTCTCTTCTTTTCATTACATTCTTTAGGAAATTCTTCACAAAACTTCAAAGGAGGAAGGTAGGGGTGAAAACCCACCCATTTGCTTTGGAAACATTTCAAACCCATCAGTCAGGAGGTGCTATTGCCCAGGGATGCCCATAGACTGGGAGGGTCAGCAGAGGTCCGGGCACCCCATTGAAAGAGGACAAAGGGCAGGCACATTTCTGGGGAACCAGTGTGGAGCCTCTCGAAAGCCCCTGACTCTGCCTCTTCCCAGATCCCTGGAGGCCCAGAAGACCAGAGAGCCACACATGGCTCCTCCTTAGAATGGGTGACCACCCAGCCTGCCAATAGAAGGAGCAGTGCCCACCCTGAATAGAATTCAGCCAGCGCTTTCCAGGAAGGAATGCTCCTGAGCTGATGAATGGACTGATTTGGTGTTGGGGCCAAGGGATGTACATTTTTAAACCTTTGCTATTTTGAAATCTGCTTTCTCTCACCCCTACCCCACACACCAACAATCTTCCACCCAAAGAAAAGTAGAACATGCCCCTGGTTTTGGTTTAAAATACTATCTATATCTTTCTGCCATATCAGTTCTGATTTAGTGATTTGGAAAGGGTGGTAGAATGGGTTATTACCCTGCTTTGACAGGTGAAGAAACTGAGTCCCAGAGTGATAATGTGGATCCTCGGATATAGCATGAGAGAGGACTTTGGAGTCTGACTTCCTCCTTTACAAAGGTAAGCATTAAGATCCAGAGAAAGGACAGGCTTTGCCCAGTCAACTCAGGAATAGAATGCAGATCTCATTACTCAACATTCAGAGCAGCTTCATTTACCCTACATCAACACTGTTGACCCCAGGCTATCCAAAAAGCTACTTCTGAGCCTCTTTTCCCCCCATTTGTAAAATGAGGAAATTGAGATGAGGTCGTCTCCAAGGTCTCTTAGAACGTTTCATGTTCCATATTCTAAATCCCTCCCAGCTCTGACTTCTCTGTTCATATGATCTCTCTTAACTCTGATGTTCCCCAATCTCTGTTCTGACATTGCTGCCAACTCTAAATCCCATAACTCTGTGACCAGAAATTCCAAAGATGGAGGACTTGAGGAGGTGCCTCCCACTGACATCTGTCCTGAAAAAGACCAGGTCCTGGCTTCATCCCTTCATCATGTCCAAGGTCCAGGGATAGAATGTCACTGTAATTAGTTCTGGAATAACGGAGAAGGGGATGGGGTGGGGCAGGGACCTGAGTCACGAGTCCCATCTGCACATGGAGCCTTCGCACGTGTTTACATCACATTTCGTGTGGACATGTGTTTGTGATTCCAAGAACTCGCCATGTATTCTCAAGCTCTTGTCTCAAAGCCAGCTCCTTCTAGCTCTCAGCCACAGATTGGCTGGGGAGCTGAAAGAGCTCCATCAAAGGCATTCCCAAGGTGCTGATTGCAGCAGGCAAAGAACAGCTTTGTATGGCCCATAGCATCCCAAAGGGCATCCCCCAGGCAATGGGGCTGCGGACAGACCCCTGCTCACTGATGTGCCAGACACTTCATTAGGAAAAGGTGGCCCTGTTCTCTGGTAGTCAGCAAGGGTGCAGGGTCCCCAGCTGGAACAGGACATAGCGGAGAAGGAATGTAGGGGACTCAGGGAAGTCATGCTGAGGAGCTGTACAGAAGCAGGCAGCCCAGACAGTGAAAGGATTGGAGCCCAGGCTGTACAAGCATCAATTCAAGGAAATGGGGACATTAAGGCAGAATGAAATAAAACATCAAATACTAAAGCGTCTTGTGTGGAAGAGGGATCAGCCTTGCTCAGTTTGGCCCAAGAGGGTGAAACAATGAACAGTTGAGGGAAGTTGCGAAGAGACACATTTAGATTAACTCCAAGGAAAATCTCCCTCACCATTAGAGCCATTCATCTGTGGAATGGGTCCCCTTGGCAAGTAGTGAGTTCCCTGTTTCTTCCAGTCTTCTGCACGACCACTTGGTAGAGAGGTTGCAGAGAAGATTCAGGTGCAGATTGGACTAGAAAGCCTCTGAGATCCCTTCAGAGACTTCATATAGACTTTAGAATGTAGGGCCCCCCTACCAGGGTCGGGACGTGTGTGTGTGTGTGTGTGTGTGTGTGTGTGTGTGTGTGTGTGTTTCGGGAGACACTTAATAATTACTGACTGGCTGACAAGAAGGCCTGAGAGGATCAGCACCAAGGAATAGCCTCATTTGAATGAATGAATGAAACATTAATTATGCACTCACTGTATACAAAGCACTGTGCTAAGCCTAGAAATATAAACAGAAAAGCCAGACACTTTTCCCATCTGAATGACAGGGTCCTTGAGGGCTGACCTTGTCTTCGGTATCTCTATTCAAAACTAAAGGAGAGTAAAGCAGAAGTGAGGCAGGATGTGGCCCCACCCGGGCCTGGGCACACCAGACTCCTGGGACCAACCTCTGCTGAAGGACTGTTCTCGCCAACACTTTCTCTCCTGCACAATTGGAAGCCACACTCTCCAGGCCAGCCTCCCCAGAGGCAGCAATGGGCATGTCAGAGGGAAGTCTGGCCCGTGTGTTTCTAATTCCTTTACACTTATCTCACCAAAATCCTGTTTTGCAAGCTCTGTTTGATGTCCAACAAGCCGCTGGAGCCTCCTTCCTAAGCTCGCTAAGCCCCTTTCTCTCCAAAGTCGGAAGTGTCTTCTTTGCCAAGCAGAAGCCGGCCAGGGTGGCAATTTCACGTTCCATTCCTGGTGTGGGGACAGAGAGGGGAGAGTGGACTCTTGAGAGTGTGGCTGGTCCATTCTCCCATTGCATCATCCTGGCACTGCCAACTGGAACGAAGCCTCTTGAAGAGAGGTCCCAGGAGGTCCCTGCACGAAGATGGCTCACACAAAGCGGCATCTGGTCCTGAGCTCAGGCGTGGTTGGGCGATGAGTCTGAAGGAGACCAGCGGCTTGTCAGCACCATCCCTGGAGCAGTCAGGCCCCAGCTCGGTCACTTCTTGGACAGATACTCTGCCTGGGGATATCTTTGCAAGACCCAGAGCTGGAAAGGACCCCAGACGCTCTCCAGGCCAGCCCTCTCATCTTATAGAGAGGACAGAGGGGCCCAGAGCTAGAACAAATAATTGGCTCAAGGTCATACAACTTTTAAGCAATGGTGCCAGAATTTAAACCCAAGTCCTGGGAGTATGTCGATGTGGAAAGACCAGGAGATTTGGAGTCAGCAAACCTAGCTCTAAGCTCAGCTCTACCAAGTTACATTTGTGCAACCTTGAACAAATCACTTG